>NW_007377580.1:243281-307925 GCF_000475195.1 Diaphorina citri
CGATTGGTCTAAACTTTGTCGCTTTTGATCTTCTAGATGTTTAATTTAGTCTTAAGTTTCGTTTGTTAAGGTAGATGTCCAAATGGTTCACACTCACTTTGACGTTTTTACTGACTGTAGGTTTTTGGTAACGAGGTCGTTCTATCTGTAAATGAAGACCAGAACTTTTGCTTATCTTGTGGTTCCTGTTTTTCTACTTTTGAACACCGTCCCTTTCGTGTCCCGTGTTCCTTCAAGACTTTTCTTCATAAAAATCGGTTTCCACTAAAATTTCCTGGTGATTTATGAACAAATGGCAGACGAATCATGATTTCTTAGCTACATACTTGCAAATCTAGTTTATAGTCGAGCTTTACTGTTAATTAAAATAATAAAGTAAGCATGTAGATGGTGTGAACATTGATAAAATAAATGGCAAATTCTATCTACAATTTGGACTACAACAAATACAATTGAATCTTACCTGAATTGGAGCCTTCATTGTTTAGGTTATGTAGATTATTATTAATATTAGTATTATTGTTATTGTTTTCGCCATTCGAAGATTTGTCCATCCCCTCATGGTCATCTTTACAAAACAGTCCATCTTCTCTCAGAGCAAACTCATCTCCAGGTACTAGTTGTTTTCCACAGACGACACAGCAGAAACATTGCACATGATAGATTTTGTTCTTCGCTCGCATCACAAAGTCTTCTCGTTTAAAATTTAAATTACACTTTTCACATTTGGTCCCGAATAATCTGAAACAGATAATAATAAATAATGCAGTTACTGCAAGGCATCACATCAGTCTGGTATCTGGATTCTATGTCCTCTTCTCAATATTCTCGTCTGGTTTCGAAGTGTCCTCTCTGTGAACCCAGCTGCCCTTATTTTTGTTCCCAAAAGCAAATAAGTTTTAAGTCAATAATAAATCTTTTACAAAAACAAAAAGTCTGGCTTGTGTCAAAACACGACAAAAAGGGGGAACTTTGAAGTTTTTCAGAAAACAGAATCAAAATTGTAATTGTTTTAGTAAGCGTCTGTGGTTAGAAGTGCCACTGTCTGGGATCAGGGCCCTGTTTCTAAAAACTTGAATTTCAGGGAATCTCCCTATAATAATCCGTTAGAAAAATCATTTAGAAGTGCTACGAGTAAAATTTTATTGAAACTTTGACGTTTCCAAGGAAATCTTGTACTATAGGACTTATCATACAGGATACAGGAATTGGAAAACAAAAGTTAGAAGTATGTACAATGTCAGGTCCTGTAATACCTATAAGAGTGTTTCATGAAACAGGCCCCCCTGGTCTTGAATAATAAATTTTTATGACACATTGCCTTGAATTTCAGGGAATCTCCCTATAATAATCCATTAGAAAAATCATTTAGAAGTGCCCTGCGTACAATAACTATGAGTAAATTTTATTGTAACTTTGACGTTTCCAAGGAAATCTTGTACTACAGGACTTATCATACAGGATACAGGAATTGGAAAACAAAAGTTAGAAGTACGTACAATGTCAGGTCCTGTAATACCTATAAGAGTGTTTCATGAAACAGGCCCCCCTGGTCTTGAATAATAAATTTTTATGACACATTGCTTTCAGAAAACAGAATCAAAATTGTTGTAATTGTTTTAGTAAGCGTCTGTGGTTAGAAGTGCCACTGTCTGGGATCAGGGCCCTGTTTCTAAAAACTTGGAAGTCTTGAATTTCAGGAAATCGCCCTATAATAATCCGTTAGAAAAATCATTTAGAAGTGCCCTGCGTACAATAACTATGAGTAAATTTTATTGTAACTTTGACGTTTTCAAGGAAATCTTGTACTACGGATACAGGAATTGGAAAACAAAAGTTAGAAGTATGTACAATGTCAAATCCTGTAATACCTATAAGAGTGTTTCATGAAACAGGCCTCCCTGGTTTTGAATAATAAATTTTTATGACACATTGGGGGTCTGTCTCTCCAGACAGTAGTGGCCCAGAAGGGCCGCCATCTGTTTTATCAAGAAGATTGGGATTGGGGACAACTGGACCGCAGAGTCGTTATAATATGATGTACATATATTTGTTTTATAGAAAATGTCCAAAATATAGGTATCATTTCTACAACGAGAATGCTTGAAATGACTTTTAGTTGAGACAAGAGTGAAGACTAGTCTAATCTGTCGACATACTCGACATTATGGAATATTCATTACTGTTCCAACATTCTAGTTTCGTTCATTTCAAATCCCTTATGTACAATTGTACATATACAACCCCCATAATAACCTTTCTTTAATTAATCAAAAAACCTTAACTTGGTCGTAAAAAGAATGGGACTAGGAACCAGGATGTAGTCCGAAAGCCATAAATAATTTGGTGGCTTTATTGAGTGACCAAAACGTAAACAATACTGAACACCCAAACCTCTTGTGGCGTCAGATATCAAAATGATAATAGAGATAATAAAAACCTCAATGTGACACAAAGAGTACCTGGAGGCAGACGAGACATCGAATGAATGAAAAAGGGTAGAAGTGTAGACAACTGCTATCAAGATTATCCTTTATTAGTGAAAACATTCCCAACACACTCGCCTGGCTAATTCATTAGCGTACATCACTAGATAGTAATTTGGTGGAACTGTATATTATGTGTAGATCTTACTCGGAAGAAGCTACCGTGGGCACTGAGGACTCCATTGCAGCATTGAAAGAAAAGACAATTTTCAAAATTTTCTTTCCGCATTAGTAAATGTCATCAAAAGTGATGGACAGTCAAAATCGAGAGTTATTACGTAACCGACAGATTTAGACCTCACTTTTTTCGGTCAGAAAGTATGTTATGAAATATCGTAAAGAGAGTGGAACAGGTTGATCATGATCGAGGACAATTCATTATTCACATGGTGACAGCTACTATCTAAACCCTTCTCATCACCAACTTTACAAGAAGCCAAAGGATCATAATCGACAGGGGGAGCCAGATTAAATTACTTGTCCCTAATCTGACGAGTCCCTCATCACCAACTTTACAAGAAGCCAAAGGATCATAATCGACAGGGGGAGCCAGATTAAATTACTTGTCCCTAATCTGACGAGTCCCTTCGTATGTACATAGGTGGCATTGGTGGAATTTTCAATGCGGATATATCATCAGACCAGACAGGACGTTCAAATTCAAAGTTTAAACATGATTTCCTATCTGACAGTTGCAAGTTGATGGATGCAATGGAAATATGATAGGAGACTAGTGTAATACTCATCTACTATCAAAGATGACATACTAGTACTGGTTAGAAGGTAGAAGGCCATTTTGAAATCACATATAAGAGGAACTGAATTGGCAGCAAGAAGATGAAAGCTGTGGATGGGTTACGGGTTACTCCGGAACGGAAATACTCCCGACAGGTACATTCGGATAAACCCACACCTATACCGTTCATTTCAAATCCCTTATGTACATATACAACCCCCATAATAACCTTTCTTTAATTAATCAAAAAACCTTAACTTGGTCGTAAAAAGAATGGGACTAGGAACCAGGATGTAGTCCGAAAGCCATAAATAATTTGGTGGCTTTATTGAGTGACCAAAACGTAAACAATACTGAACACCCAAACCTCTTGTGGCGTCAGATATCAAAATGATAATAGAGATAATAAAAACCTCAATGTGACACAAAGAGTACCTGGAGGCAGACGAGACATCGAATGAATGAAAAAGGGTAGAAGTGTAGACAACTGCTATCAAGATTATCCTTTATTAGTGAAAACATTCCCAACACAATCGCCTGGCTAATTCATTAGCGTACATCACTAGATAGTAATTTTGTGGAACTGTATATGTGTATATCTTACTCGGAAGAAGCTACCTTGAGCACCGAGGACTCCATTGCAGCATTGAAAGAAAAGACAACTTTCAAAATTTCTTTCCGCATTAGTAAATGTCATCAAAAGTGGACAGTCAAAATCGAGAGTTATTACGTAACCGACAGATTTAGACCTCACTTTTTAGTCTTTGTCAAGGTAGCATAAGAAATCATGTCAAGTACCTATAATGCATACCTAATGAGCTATAAGCTGTAGAAAATAGAAGGAATTAGAATCAAACCTGACAAAACTGTCATATTAAAACAACCAGAGAGATAATGAGGCTTTGAATATGTTCGACAGTCAATAGGATTTCTCATGACTGTAGTTGTGTGAACCAGTAAAGCAACCACACACTAGTATCATTAGTGCAATACTCATCTACTATCAAAGATGACATACTAGTACTGGTTAGAAGGTAGAAGGCCATTTTGAAATCACATATGAGAGGAAATGATTTGGCAGCAAGAAGATGAAAGCTGTGGATGGTTTACGGGTTACTCCGGAACGGAAATACTCCTGAAAGGTACATTCGGATAAACCCACACCCATACCGTTCATTTTAAATCCCTTATGTACATATACAACCCCCATAATAACCTTTCTTTAATTAATCAAAAAACCTTAACTTTGTCGTAAAAAGAATGGGACTAGGAACCAGGATGTAGTCCGAAAGCCATAAATAATTTGGTGGCTTTATTGAGTGACCAAAACGTAAACAATACTGAACACCCAAACCTCTTGTGGCGTCAGATATCAAAATGATAATAGAGATAATAAAAACCTCAATGTGACACAAAGAGTACCTGGAGGCAGACGAGACATCGAATGAATGAAAAAGGGTAGAAGTGTAGACAACTGCTATCAAGATTATCCTTTATTAGTGAAAACATTCCCAACACACTCGCCTGGCTAATTCATTAGCGTACATCACTAGATAGTAATTTGGTGGAACTGTATATTATGTGTAGATCTTACTCGGAAGAAGCTACCGTGGGCACTGAGGACTCCATTGCAGCATTGAAAGAAAAGACAATTTTCAAAATTTTCTTTCCGCATTAGTAAATGTCATCAAAAGTGATGGACAGTCAAAATCGAGAGTTATTACGTAACCGACAGATTTAGACCTCACTTTTTTCGGTCAGAAAGTATGTTATGAAATATCGTAAAGAGAGTGGAACAGGTTGATCATGATCGAGGACAATTCATTATTCTCATGGTGACAGCTACTATCTAAACCCTTCTCTCATCACCAACTTTACAAGAAGCCAAAGGATCATAATCGACAGGGGGAGCCAGATTAAATTACTTGTCCCTAATCTGACGAGTCCCGTAAAAGAAGAGAGTACAAACACACAGGAGCTGTCCTGGGCTTCACTACAGAACGAAACCCGTTTTGTAACCATACTTGAACAGAACATTTGTGTGACAAAAACCGAACTAAAGCTGCAAAAATTACTAATGTGTGCAATTTTTTTTAGCGTGTCGATTTTTCAGAAACATTTTTGTGATGAACATTATTACTGATCCAGACTCCACAGTGAAAACACTTTGAATTTAACACTGAAAATACAAATCAAATATCTCCTGCGACACTGATGACTTATTAGAAAACACAGGTTTTATTCATTAAAAGTTATTCCTATTCAAATTATTCAAAATAAATAAAATCAATCGGCATAAAATGAAAAGAAATTCAAGTAAATAATGATAAATATAAAAAAAAGACAAGGTGAACAGGGAACACCAATGAGAGTTCAAATAGGGATATGGGTATTTCGGATGCAAAAGCATAGAACATACAAAGTACAGAAGAGTACATGTTACACAAGCATCATAAGAACATCAAAGAAACATCGAGAGTAAACATAAACATTTTCAAACATGGACAAGGGAAAGAGATTTTTATTATTTTGAGAAACTCTTGCGCACTACGAACGCTATTGGTAGTGAATTTGTTCGGCTGAAATATAGAAACTCCCCCTTCTTATTATGAAGCACGACACACAGAACTGCATTTGTACCTATATTCATATTTTTTAAATAAAAGTTTTCTTCTTTCATGTAGTGAGAGATGTGAGAGTTGAATGTATAAGTAGGTAGATGGAAAATGAAGATGTTTTTGAACATACAAAACATACAATATTTCGTACTTACATTTTCAGTAGATACCCTTCTTACACCTATACAACATGTGTATTTACAGAAATACCCTCATACACTTGCTTATTTAGATGTATAATTTCATTATCTTTCTACCATTAAAAGCTTTCTTGAACGCCAAATGGAAGTTGCATCTTTACAACTAATGGTATGGGTACTTTTGCTTTTTTTTCTTGATTTTATTATTATGTAGCTTTAGAACTTCTACATGAGTAAGGCAACATAAAAAAAAAACTCCAACACTTTGAAAAATCATCCAAGAAAGTCCATCGACTAGGAAGCATGTTGATTTCTTTGTTTGAATCATGTAGAACTCACGTCTTTGTCAAGGTAGCATAAGAAATCATGTCAAGTACCTATAATACATACCTAATGAGCTATAAGCTGTAGAAAATAGAAGGAATTATCAATTTTCAATGAAATTTCTTAAGAGATGAGTCTGACTCTTGTATGTCCAGGATGGTCCAATTTTTCATGTCGCATCTTCTACCAACAATACGAATAAAGTTTGTGCATGAACCAAAGTTACAATTACTAAAGGAATTGGCAAAATCATGCTTCCATGAGGTGCGAAAATCACAATTGGTGGTGGATGTGTCACAATTACTTACATACTGTACCTTTTTTGTGTATTTTTGTGTGTAAGAAACCCATTAAAAGACCAGCTGTGTACTTCAGCAGAAATTCTGTACCTACTTTAAACATACGTCAGACAGATCAAATCATGATCAATTGATCTGACTTTGATCTTTGATTAGGTATTTGATCAATCTCAAGTCGGAATTTGACCTCTGTAACCATGGTAACACAACGCGTATGCTGTACATGCTAGCCTTGGCAAAAGCAAATGTACACGGTTTATTATTCGATGCTCTCGTGTTAACCCATTCCTGACTTTTTCCATTCACTTACTGATGTCTGGGGTATATTTCTTCACTTACTGATGTCTGGGGTATCTTTCTTTTGTAAAGTCCTTGGACAGTGAGGTATCCAACAATTCTACATATGTTTGACTCCTGAAAGGAATGTTGTATTATTCAAGCGAATGAGACCAACATATATTTTAGGATTATGCCATTATTTCCCCTTAATCAACATGCAAAACCTTAGAATCCTTTCAGGAAAATTCCATACCCCGGCTGGGATTGAACCCACGCGCCCTTCTGTTTACCAGACGAGCGTCTCGACCATTCGACTATCGAGGCACATTAAATCAATGATCAGCGAGAATTGGATCATTGGAATATGAAGCGTATGTACCTCTACCTAACTTTTAAGAATCGAGGAATGGGTTTAAATCACAAAAGTGTTGGTTTTTTATGGATGCAAATAATTGAAACTGAATAAAGAAGAGAATTTCTTGAACAAGGACGGTTTAATATCTTTTTTTTTGTGTAATTTGACTTCAAATACCTAGTCCAGAATTCCAGATGCAATCTTGCATGCTCGCCTTTCCTTGTTTATTGACATGGTGTAATTTGACTTCAAATACCTAGTCCAGAATTCCAGATGCAATCTTGCATGCTCGCCTTTCCTTGTTTATTGACATGTGTGTAATTTGACTTCAAATACCTAGTCTAGAATTCCAGATGCAATCTTGCATGCTCGCCTTTCCTTGTTTATTGACATGATCGATATTGGTATTATGTTGTTGTTTTCAAATGCTCGGAGTTGACTAGGTATTAGGTCATTTTCCCTATATTGGTATTATTGGTTCTTAATGAGACACTGTCAACTGAACGTTTAAGTGATGGTAATCTGGGGGTCGTTGGTTCAAATCTTTTAATGGTTCTTAATGAGACACTGTCAACTGAACGTTTAAGTGATGGTAATCTGGGGGTCGTTGGTTCAAATCTTTTAACGACAAATATTTGCACCCTAATGATTCTAAACAATTTGATTCATTTGGCAATTCTTGTGATGATGATTTTCAATATTCGTCTCTTTTTACTTTCCTTATCCTATAGGAAGGAAAGTAATGTAATCGGGTCAAAATTTCGATGGTTAGTTTTTGGTGCCAAAACACGTTTTGAGGTCCCTAGAGCCTAAATACAAAGTTTCAGCCATTGGTCCCTGTGTGTCTCTGTGTGTCTGTCTGTAAACAAAATATCTCGAGAACTGTTAGAGCTAGAGACTTGAAATTTGGTATGTAGATGTCAAATGTGACAAGAATGCGACACGAAACTTTTGATTAAGACCGGTGCAACGCTTGGCGGCATTTTACCGCTTTTTGGCAGTTTTCGGTGTATTTTAACAATATCTCGGGAACGGTATGAGCTAGAGACTTGAAATTTGGTATGTAGTTCACAAATGTGACAAGGATGCATTCAAAACGTTTGGTTGAGATAGGTTCTGCGGTTGGCGGTATTTTGACCGTTTCTTGGCGGTTTTCAGCTATACCGACTAAACGGTTAGAGATATTGTAAAAGTTTGGCTATAAGAACAAGAACACCCACAATAAGCATCATTCAATAGAATGAGGAAAATCGTGTGATGTTCACACCAGATTTTTAGTTTTTGTTAGGAGGAATATTCGATCGAGCCACAAAAAATACTGAAAGAGCCTCAAAAAAGATCTGAGAGATAGGAGGCAATTAGTCAGAGAGAGACATCATTATTTTATTTGGTGGCTCAACAATGGAGAACATTTATACAATTAACACATCGTTTTTCTTTGCGTTGAATTTTGACATCATTATTTTATTTGGTGGCTCAACAATGGAGAACATTTATACAATTAACACATCGTTTTTCTTTGCGTTGAATTTTCATCATTATTTTATTTGGTGGCTCAACAATGGAGACCATTTATACAATTAACACATCGTTTTTCTTTGCGTTGAATTTTGATGCGACTATATGCGGCAGATATAGGTATAGTCTTATCAGATGAATGATGAATCATTGAGGCGACTTGAACCCAGGCTCAGAACTATGAACGTTTAGCTATGAAATCTTGCAAAATAATAGGTACCTATAGGTATCTACTTATCTACTTATCTACAGAGCTTCTAGAGCCGATTTCCCTTAGGTCCAAATTCAAAGCATGAAATTATGTAGGAAAAGAATTAATATAGACATTTAGCTATGAAATCTTGCAAAGTAATACCAATAGGTATCTACTTATCTACAGAGCTTCTAGAGCCGATTTCCCTTAGGTCCAAATTCAAAGCATGAAATTATGTAGGAAAAGAATTAATATAGGAAAATAATAGATATCAATATTGTTACCATACAAATTATGATCATGACTTGTTTTCTGTTTTCAGCAACTATCCCCCGGACCCATTTCCAAGATCCTGAACTCTGGACCCTGCTGAAGATAAAAGTTCTATGTCGTAATTCGTAATGCCAGGTAATTAAATAATAATATAATAAAATAATAAAACCGACCATGTCTGACGAGTCCCGTAAAAGAAGAGAGTACAAACACACAGGAGCTGTCCTGGGCTTCACTACAGAACGAAACCCGTTTTGTAACCATACTTGAACAGAACATTTGTGTGACAAAAACCGAACTAAAGCTGCAAAAATTACTAATGTGTACATTTTTTTTTTTTTTTGTTTAGCGTGCTGATTTTTCAGAAACATTTTTGTGATGAACATTATCACTGATCCAGACTCCACAGTGAAAACACTTTGAATTTAACACTGAAAATACAAATCAAATATCTCCTGCGACACTGATGACTTATTAGCCCATACTTGAACAGAACAGTTGGGTGACAAAAACCGAACTAAAGCTGCAAAAATTACTAATGTGTGCAATTTTTTTTAGCGTGTCGATTTTTCAGAAACATTTTTGTGATGAACATTATTACTGATCCAGACTCCACAGTGAAAACACTTTGAATTTAACACTGAAAATACAAATCAAATATCTCCTGCGACACTGATGACTTATTAGAAAACACAGGTTTTATTCATTAAAAGTTATTCCTATTCAAATTATTCAAAATAAATAAAATCAATCGGCATAAAATGAAAAGAAATTCAAGTAAATAATGATAAATATAAAAAAACCTGAATTGAAAAAATCTCAATCATCAGTGACGTATTGAAGGAAATCCTCCAAGATGTGAAAGTCCAGTCTCTCTTGCAGCTCGCAGTGGATTTTGACTTTTAGCACATTTTTATTATTTACTTATTTTAACCTGAATTGAAAAAATCTCAATCATCAGTGACGTATTGAAAGAAATCCTCCAAGATGTGAAAGTCCAGTCTCTCTTGCAGCTCGCAGTGGATTTTGACTTTTAGCACATTTTTATTATTTACTTATTTTCCTGAATTGAAAAAATCTCAATCATCAGTGACGTATTGAAGGAAATCCTCCAAGATGTAAAAGTCAAGTCTCTCTTGCAACTCGCAGTGGATTTTGACTTTTAGCACATTTTTATTATTTACTTATTTTTTCACAGGTAGACCCAAAACGAATCGCTCAGTTGCCGTTTTACTTCAAATGAATCCAAAATTTCGTAGCGTGGACGCATTAGAAGATATTACACCACAGAAAGAAAATGAATAACCAACCAACTATAACCAAGAAGTAACTTCCAAGTTTTCCCAGGATTTTCATTAGAAGATATTACACCACAGAAAGAAAATGAATAACCAACCAACTATAACCAAGAAGTAACTTCCAAGTTTTCCCAGGATTTTCTCGCCCGGAGCAGTTTAATCAGTCCGCCACTGATAATATCGGAGAAGAAAAATAAAATTAAATAAAAAAGAGTAGCAAGAAAAGTGAACATAACACAGGCAAGGTGTGGCCGTTGTGTGATGGCGCCGCGCAAGCCAGCTTTATACTCGAACCAAACTTGTGTGTGTCACCGCTCCAACTCTCAACATTGAAATATAAACAATGTCAAACAGACACAACATCACATAACTGGATAGAAAGAACGCTGCGGGCAAGACAAATGTTCACGCAGGCAACAATCCGACCAACGACCAGCCCATGTTAAAAAACCCAACGATACATATATCAATTTTCAATGAAATTTCTTAAGAGATGAGTCTGACTCTTGTATGTCCAGGATGGTCCAATTTTTCATGTCGCATCTTCTAGTTGAATTTTGATGCGACTATATGCGGCAGATATAGGTAGTCTTATCAGATGAATGATGAATCATTGAGGCGACTTGAACCCAGGCTCAGAACTATGAGAACGTTTAGCTATGAAATCTTGCAAAATAATAGGTACCTATAGGTACCTATCTACTTATCTCCAGAGCTTCTAGAGCCGATTTCCCGTAGGTTCAAATTCAAAGCATGAAATTATGTAGGAAAAGAATTAATATAGGAAAATAATAGATATCAGTATTGTTACCATACAAATTATGATCATGACTTGTTTTCTGTTTTCAGCAACTATTCCCTGGACCCATTTCCAAGATCCTGAACTCTGGACCCTGCTGAAGATAAAAGTTCGATGTCGTAATTCGTAATGCCAGGTAATTAAATAATAATATAATAAAATAATAAAACCGACCATGTCTTTTCTCTGACCGCCACAACATCCCAGAATTATACATGTATGTTTATATTGTAGTGGCATCATTTTATATTATTATACCAAGGTGTAATGTAATAAAATCTTATAAATATTTATAACATTAACATCAGGATCGTGAACAGAATTATCTTATGCTTGCTGAGAGAGAAATTCTTCAGAGAGGCAGTGTGGGTACAAGCTACTCACTGTCTGGACAAATGCACTCGTAATTTTGTCCCTGGAATAAAGGTACATTGGAAAATATTCCAGTCTATATGACTATAGTCAGGATTGTTGCTATGAGTATGAACCATTAGACTTGTAGGATTTTTTTCTCTCTCATATTATGTTTGTAGAAATGAATTTTTCTACAGAAAGGATAATCAAGTTGGCTATGACCGATGGGTAGGGGTAGGTCATGTTTACTATGCGAGGTATTTGGAAAAGTGTATTGATAAAAATAAAGGAGTAAATACGAAGTGGATTCCCCCCCCCAACTGGAGCAAATAAATACTGTCGGAAATTCCTTCAGCTATATTTATATCATTTGATTGCATAAAATTGGGACGTTTTAAAAGTCATGTTTACTATGCGAGGTATTTGGAAAAGTGTATTGATAAAAATAAAGGAGTAAATACGCGGTGGATTCCCCCCCTCCCCCAACTGGAGCAAATAAATACTGTCGGAAATTCCTTCAGCTATATTTATATCATTTGATTGCATAAAATTGGGACGTTTTAAAAGAAGGAGTAAAAGCTAATGGCAAAATCTAAACTAGAAATTCTAAAGAGGAGAGGAAAATAAAGAACGGTTTGTTTGACGGTTGATCTTTGAAAGCAATATTGCCATTCTATAATGGCGGGGTGTGGGCAGACAACACAGGCAAAACCCATTAGAAAATGTAAAGAAAATAAATCGTATACCGGCATCGGCACTTGGTTAATGAAACTCTAAAAAAATTGAGAAATGTAATATGTTAATTTAACATCCGGTACAAGCGGTCCTAAACCAATATATTCAAATGTGACCAAAAAGTTCCAACCCGAGCATAGTTTGGTCAAAAAACCTCACAAACCTATGAAAAATATACATGGTGAATGAATGAAAGCACATAGTACAATGCTTGAAGTTTTTGGTCCGTGTGTAATGCGGCATATGTTTGTATGTTACGCTGATGGACCTGTTTTTGTGTGTACATGTTCAAGCTGTAAATTTTGTCAGGATAATTATTTAGGGCTACAGGATAATTTCTAATATTGTGATGACATAACGGATGACTATTATTAACTGCATTGGTTTCTGTAAATATGCTAAAAAAAAGCCCTTTATCATATAACACCATCATTTGGGTCACTCTTGATATCCCCAAACAAATCTAATCCTTCTTTGTTGTATCACTGTAAACATATCCTGTAGAAAATAGAAATAATTGAACAGTTTTAATCGTCATGTTTTTCATAGTTTGAAAATAGAGGTACATAGGGACTACAAACATCAAATCACTTTAATCACGAGGTCCAACTATATTATCTGATCCGATTACCAAAACAAATCCTAAACTAAATAACCAAGATCACGAGAAAGTGAAACAAAGCTTCATAGCTTAAGTCGGTTAATAATAAGAAAGTAAACAGAATGTCATAAATCCTAGTTCAACATAGGATCTAGAAGCGCAAAAAATGTCAAATTTCGGGCCATATATATCGCGACTGTGGCATAAGGACTTGGTGTAGGAACCTGTCAGTCCTGAATGTAAAACAAAAGGAGTAAGCGACAGCACGGTTAGGTGATCCTCAGGTATACATGCATACCTAATTATAGACAGGAAATACGTTATCATCATTCACAAATCACAATGTGTAAGGTTTTGCATAGGGCAGGAAGGTATCTTGTGACATTTGATCAAATGCTTCTTCGATACTGAGGATAGCATAGCTATGTTTAGGGTTCTCATAGAATGATATGAAGTGTGTTTTGCTTCAAATGATAATCACAAATTCGGATTAACCGCTTACAACAGACACAGAATTGACATCTTTAGGGGTGACCTGGGAACAAATATGTGGATACTTGATGTCAAGCGGTGAATTGGTATTACATATTGATAAAACGTTTTCAACAAACTTCAATAATTGAAGACCGGCTCGTTGATCGGCAACCCTGTTTTGCAGATTTTCAAATAGGTGTTTGAATTAGGTGAGTATTGTGCTATTCCTTAGAACATTTACGTTTAGGAATCTTGGTTTTGGCTTTTGATTGTTTGTACACGGTATCATTCCCAATCACCGCAGTGTCGCCAAATGTTATGAATAGAATACCTGCATTGTGGACAGGTTTCGTCTAGCCTTATCGAGACGTCATAATTAGTTCTTGGAGTTCATCATACTTTTCTTTGAAATTCCATGGGTTCCTCGGGTGACCCCAACTCTAGAATTTTGATTGTTTCCACACCTTTAGAATCGGTCTATGTCTCGAATTTATGAATAAAATTCGTCTTTCTTCGGTCAGAATAAGCCAGTAAAGCAGCTTTTTAAGAACGCAGAAGTAGCTAAGCTTCCTCAAGAATTAATTTAGAATTTACATCATACCTGGAAAAATGTATTTCGAAATTCTCTAGGTCGTAAAATCGCAATATTTTATTCTGGCAATTTTCTTCTTCCTGATGATGGATTAAGAAATACGTTCAATTTGTTTGTGTCATCTGTTTGTTTGCGCATCGCACGAAGATCAACTCATGAACGAAACACCTTCTGTTCTACTCGACAGGGATAATCGTCGAGATAAAATAATATTTTGACATAGAAGCGACGAAGGTTTTTTTAACGGCTTTCGTTTTCACTTGATAATGATAATACTAATAATGATAATATTAGTATCTAGCTAGGCATCTCGGCATCTCCATTTCTTAACCTACCTCCACACAAGATTGTTTACAATTTTGTAAGTGTCTTCTTCCGGAAATGTGATATTTTTCACAGAGTATTTTTTCATGTGTTTATACCTCTCTGATAAGAGGTAAATAAACTCTCTGATCTTTGATGCTTCACTTTTAAATGTGCACAGTGCAATCAGGGCTGTGGTATTATTCCACTGAAACTTCTTCACCTTTCAATGTCGACGTTTCAGACACCATCTACTAGGAAAACTGGAAATTTCAAGAGGAAATTCGAAACGTTTATTTAGCACTGACATCCCCGACCTCCCTCAGAATAAAGAAATAAAATTGACTCGATTAATGAGGAAGGTGAAAATGATTAAACGACCATACCTAATAGGAAAACTGAAAATTTCAAGAGGAAATTCGAAACGCTTAGCACTGACATCCCCGACCTCCCTCAGAATAAAGAAATAAAATTGACTCGATTAATGAGGAAGGTGAAAATGATTAAACGACCATAATAACATTGGAATGTGGTAGTCACGATGTTGTTAAGTAGCTCGGATGATTGATCATAACAACCTTCTGACTCTAATAATTCTCTAATGAGTATAAAGGCTACACACGAGTGTGAAGACCAAGATAAATAAATCAGCTTAAAATAATATTGGAAGATGACCAACTGAAGAAATCAATCACGTCAAAAGGCAAAGTCTACCATTTGTAAATGTCATCTAAAAAAGATATTTCGGGCAGCAAAATTACGCTGCACCCAAAAAGGAGCATCAAAATTTGGCCAGGCTCCAAAGTGATTGATAACCTAAAAATAGCATCCACTTAGAAGTTGATTTCAGAGCGATAAGTTGAACAGGGAACACCAATGAGAGCTCAAATAGGGATATGGGTATTTCGGATGCAAAAGCATAGAACATACAAAGTACAGAAGAGTACATGTTACACAAGCATCATAAGAACATCAAAGAAACATCGAGAGTAAACATAAACATTTTCAAACATGGACAAGGGAAAGAGATTTTTATTATTTTGAGAAACTCTTGCGCACTACCAACGCTATTGGTAGTGAATTTGTTCGGCTGAAATATAGAAACTCCCCCTTCTTATTATGAAGCACGACACACAGAACTGCATTTGTACCTATATTCATATTTTTTAAATAAAAGTTTTCTTCTTTCATGTAGTGAGAGATGTGAGAGTTGAATGTATAAGTAGGTAGATGGAAAATGAAGATGTTTTTGAACATACAAAACATACAATATTTCGTACTTACATTTTCAGTAGATACCCTTCTTACACCTATACAACATGTGTATTTACAGAAATACCCTCATACACTTGCTTATTTAGATGTATAATTTCATTATCTTTCTACTATTAAAAGCTTTCTTAAACGCCAAATGGAAGTTGCATCTTTACAACTAATGGTATGGGTACTTTTGCTTTTTTTCTTGATTTTATTATTATGTAGCTTTAGAACTTCTACATGAGTAAGGCAACATCAGAAAAAAAAACTCCAACTTTGAAAAATCATCCAAGAAAGTCCATCGACTAGGAAGCATGTTGATTTCTTTGTTTGAATCATGTAGAACTCACGTCTTTGTCAAGGTAGCATAAGAAATCATGTCAAGTACCTATAATACATACCTAATGAGCTATAAGCTGTAGAAAATAGAAGGAATTAGAATCAAACCTGACAAAACTGTCATATTAAAACAACCAGAGAGATATATGTAAACACACTCTTATGGGGAAGACTCATTCATACATCACCATGTTGTGATGACAGTGTAAATAAACAGAAGATCTACATTTTAGGACCACCCTAGGCGAGGGCAATACCTACTCTGAAATCGTCTCAAATTACTAGCGAAGTAAACATTTGAGTTCATTGTGCTATCTTTGTAATGTTTTGACGCAATGTATGCGGCAGATGGTAGATATTAGGAAATGCCAAATACCGTTGGGAAATAAAATAGCGAATGGTCATAGCTGCAATAATAAAGCCACTCTGTAAAATTCAAGTGATTGATTCCTTTGGCTTAGAAAAAAAGTTCTAAATAAGTTCTGGGCGAATAAAATATTTATTATTTTCCTTAAAAAATAAAATAAAAAGGGCTCGATTTCAAGTGTCATTATGTCCCTAAATTAATTCCAAGCGCCTTCAAAGGGAACTTGTGCCGCAGTTTTTGGCAAAAAGAAATACGTATACATTAGCCCGTATGAACCGGTTTGTACAGCAAATTGATGGACAGTATATTTTACATATTTAAATTTTGGGGTACATAATAAATTAATTAGTATGCAAGAAGGCGGTAAATTGCTAGCCCAGAAGATCAATAAATAAACAGTTGTGCCTTCAAAGGGAACTCGTGCCGCAGTTTTTGGCAAAAAGAAATAAATTAGCCCGTATGAACCGGTTTGTACAGCAAATTGATGGACAGTATATTTTATTTAAATTTTGGGGTACATAATAAATTAATTAGTATGCAAGAAGGCGGTAAATTGCTAGCCCAGAAGATCAATAAATAATCAGTTGGATCTTTTATTTTCTATTTAAAGTCGATTCCAATGAGAATATTATTCCAGATATCCTTAAATGTAAATTCTTACTGGGATATCTTATTGAATCTTCATGGTGGGTTTTACCAACCTTCTTTTTAGCCCCCAACAGCTTGTTCGCTCAACAGTTCTGTTAAGCCTATACATTTCCTGTGAATTAGCATTGTTAGAAGTCACTGGGAATCCATTGAACAAGATCATTTCGTAGGGAGAAAAGATAATGAAACTATAGGTACATTGTACCGTGAATAAATTTCCATCATTACACATTGCAATTTACCCGAATTCAAGATCATCATATCACATTATATTCTTATATTGATTGGAAAAACATATGTTCTATCTTGCTGAATAATATCGCCTGTCCTTTCGATTACTGTACTTATTGAATCTTCATGGTGGGTTTTACCAACCTTCTTTTTAGCCCCCAACAGCTTGTTCGCTCAACAGTTCTGTTAAGCCTATACGCTGGGATATTTGGGAGGATATATTCGACTTGCGGGGAGACAACCTGCAAAATATTTTAGATCAAGTTAAGGACACACGATGCGTTAATGATAATCTCAGCTATGTTATATTTGGGCTAAATATGCCCAAAAGTTACCAGTGGATCCACAAAGTGAAAAGTCAATAAAGTAAAGAGACATCCCCCACTCCGCTTCTTTAAGCTTAGCTCTGCTCACTTCTGACGTATTTTTTATGCTCCCTCCCAATTTTTTGTCGTCAACCATCAATTTAGTTCAAAAAATATAAAAAATAATACTAATAAAAACAAGCTCAAAAATACTATCGAGTATTTTCTTTTTTTCTTAAAAGATTGTCAAAATGTTTATTTTTGTCCCCATCGAGTTAGAAGTCGGCTTCATAAAGAAAGTCAGCGCTGCTATTATGAAAACAAATATTGAGGGCCTCAAGAGCACTCGATGTCAATTCTCCTTTTTTTAACGAAAATATCTTCGCTTAGAAATTCAAAGAAGAAAGAAGTAAACAGAAGAATGTTATCTTAAGACTGAAAAAAACATTTTCATTGGCAATACCTTAGGTACTTACCTATTCTTTGAGAATTGGACCACAATTATAGTAGGTAGGTAGTAGCCTACTGCGGGGGTAAAAGGATTCTCTTTATAGTAATATTCAAGAAGTACCTAGGCATAAATAAGCACAAGCACTGTTATTGTTGCCAGCCTACTTAGCTTGGTTGGTAGTGCGTCTGCCTTGTAAGCGCTAGGCCGCGGGTTCGATTCCCGCCCGGGGCGGATTTTATCCTGATGGGATAATGTTCGTTCTCGGAACGGCTGGCTTTCTCCTATCCTGTCTTCCTTCTCTCCTCGATTTCGGGACGATAAGACCATAGCAGTTAAAGTTCCCTCTGTCAAACCTCTTAAAAAAAAAAAAAAAAAAAAAAAAAAAAAAAAAAAAAAAAAAAAACAAAAAAAATGGATAAAAGTTGCACGACTACACTTCCAATGCAACCGCAATGGCTCTGAAATGTTTCTTCCTCACCATCTCTCCTCAGGTATGGCTGTGTTACACGAAGTGCTGGGCATGTACCATAGCGGCGTGTTCAAGGACGGACAACTAGTCAGCAACAAATCTACCAACAAGCAAGACCTGAAGACAATTCGCGGCGATCAAATCACTTGGATAGATGGACGGGAAACGTATTGTTCAAATATCGGGAGACTTATATCCGAAGTGGACGCGATTATCATGCGAGCCAACAGGATGGTCAATAATGGTCGAATGGGAGACTTTGTTACTCCCGTAGGCGATGACGTCATAATTCATGACTCCCGCTTCGTTTGTTTGTGCGCAAGCGTTTCTGCGCATTTTGACGTGAAATCTGACGTCACAACTCTTTGAACTTTTTCATTAGAACGGCAATTAAAAATTGAATTTTCGAACTTTTAAAGTTACTTTTTCGGAGTTTTGACCTCAGATTTAGATTTTTCACAACTTTTTACGTAGGAATCGACCTTTTATTAAAAATATTTTCCCAATTGCAACTCCTCCATTCTGTTCGCTAAAACTGTGTCCATACCTGTCCACACGTTCGACGGCTGTCGACTAAGTGTGGACTCAGTTTAATATTCGGAACGGATAAGCACTACAAGAAGAAGAATTGAATTGAATTGAATGAAATATTTATTTACAAACAATAATAAGCACAAATGTTAGCTCATCCCCTAAGCTTACAGGAACTTCTGTCTTTTGTCTTTTCATCATTTGGGGAAAATAGAAGAAAAACGGGGCCCCTGGACGCCAACGAATATCCTGGCTACAAATCCTTAGCCTTAGAAAGTGGTTCGAGAGTCGGGACAACAACGGATAGAACTATTCCGGATACAAAGAGGAGATCGGAATAGATCAGTTGCGCTTACTTGGGTGATGTTTCAAAGTCATAGAGCAGGAAAATTGAGGACCGACGGAATTTTTCTTTTTCTCCTACGACTTCTAGATACCGAGATAAATCGATTTAAAAAAATACCGGTAAATCGTGAAGTTTGACGTCACGGCATACGCTCCCGTAGGCGATGACGTCATAATTCATGACTCCCGCTTCGTTTGTTTGTGCGCAAGCGTTTCTTTAATTCACTTACGAATAAGCACTACAAGAAGAAGAAGAAGAAGAAGAAGAAGAAGAAGAAGAAGAAGAAGAAGAAGAAGAAGAAGAAGAAGAAGTCCCTTTGTCTTGAGTTTTTCCTAAAAGAGATCGAACATTCCTGACTTGACATCATGTGACGACGCTAAACGAAGAAAACAAAGCTCATGCTCATCGTCTGACCTTTGGCAACGCCACCTTCAACATTATCGTCAATCGGAGAACAATTCGTCGTCAATGGAAGAACAATTGAAGCGTGATCTGGAAAAAGGGCGTAACGTCACTTACGCCCTTTTTCGGTGGTCGCTAAAACCTGTTCACACGTTCGACGGCTGTCGACTAAGTGTGGACACGGTTTAATATTAGGAACGGATAAGCACTACAAGAACAAGAAGAAGAAGAAGAAGAAGAAAAAGAAAAAGAAGAAGAAGAAGAAGTCCGTTTGTCTTGAGTTTTTCCCAAAAGAGATCGAACATTCCTGACTTGACATGTGACGACGCTAAACGAAGAAAACAAAGCTCATGCACATCGTCTGACCTTTGGCAACGCCACCTTCAACATATTGTCAATCGGAGAACAATTCGTCGTCAATGGAAGAACAATTGAAGCGTGATCTGGAAAAAGGGCGTAACGTCACTTACGCCCTTTTTCGGGAGTCTGCATTTTTGGATAGAAAATTTCGTTGTGAATACGACTGTGAAAGAATCATCTTCCTATATCTTTTCTACGACAAGTTATGGCCAATTTTGTAGACCGTGTAATATTGTGTTCCTTTGGAAATGAATACTTCAAACGCGATTATCTCGAAACTATGTTTTTGCAGATATACCCTTCTTCCAGATCACCCCTCAATTTGTTTTCCTACCCAAGGTTCCGGTCCCCTGGCGATGCGTAATGAATCTATCAAACGTGATGCATCCAATGAACAACACTCCAGACTGTTCCTAATGAAATGATGAACGCGAGGTATTCAATACATAAATAAGATGTTCAATACAATCATAACGAACATGTTCATTGTTCTTCGTTCTCGAAGAGAATCGAACGCTTTATTTCGTCGCAAATAAATAGAAAATTATAAAAATAAAATCATCATTTGCTTCAAAGAACGTTCCAGGACCAGAAGATTGATAAGCCTTATGACCATATGACTAAGCATTGGTCACAAGCCAGCCTTGTGCTTAGTTACGGCCTTGGAGGGTAGCGCGTCTGCTTTGTGGGTGTCCGTAGGGTTCGATTCCCGCCTGGCGGCGGAATTTATCCTGATGGTGAATAATTGGTTTGTTCTCGAATGGCTGCTTTCCTTCATACTTGTTCGTCTTCCTTCTCTGTTTCGCTTTCGAGGCACCGACGAAGACTGGCGCCAGTTTCAGTTCGGATGGTAACCATTGCTCATGCACTACGGATGTAGGTATGGTCTACGCTGACATTGTTTAAAGGAACAACTAACCGCTAGATAGAGGAAAAATGAAGAAAATGTACCTCCTGAAGACTGAATCCGCAGACGCCCAGAAAACAGTAAGAGCTCTAGCACGGATACGGAAATCCCAGAGCTCTCCAGGTTCGATTCCGTCGTATTTTTTTGTTTTTTTTTTTTTTTTTTTTTTTTTTTTTTTTTTTTTTTTTTTTTAAGAGGTTTGACAGAGGGAACTTTAACTGCTATGGTCTTATCGTCCCGAAATCGAGGAGAGAAGGAAGACAGGATAGGAGAAAGCCAGCCGTTCCGAGAACGAACATTATCCCATCAGGATAAAATCCGCCCCGGGCGGGAATCGAACCCGCGGCCTAGCGCTTACAAGGCAGACGCACTACCAACCTAGCTAACTAGGCTGGCTCTAAGGAATAAACAGAAGAAGCAACGGCTTCACTTGTGACGGAGTACAAAGCTTACAGACATTTGTCACAGGACGGAGCAGGCTGCAGAAGAGTAGTTTGAGGTTAATTTTCCAGTGGCACAAAATCGATAAGGTTAACATATTGATTAGCCAAAGACACTGTGGGGGTACGTGTCTTGTGCGTCTTGGAAAGCTTTCAATGTCTCACCGGCATTGTCCTCCCTAACAACATTTTCGGTTGGGTAATTGTTGGTCTTACGATATATCTTGCGTTATAGTATATCATGAGGTCAACAATTACCAACCATTGATGTTACGGGTGGTGCTGGTAATACTAGCCGACAACTGGACAATGGTTTTGGCGATTGCTCGACCTGGCAAGACCGGCATTGTACGGTACCTAAGGATCTATTAAAAGGCCTGTTTAGTTCAATGTCGAAAGTAGTGTCTGGAAATTACTGAACACTTTTAAAGCTAGTTCGCCAAAAACCATAGGCGAAGAAAACATGGTTTTCCTCCTACTAAAGGACAAATGAGGACAATATTGGGTCTTTACTTAGCTCAACAAAGTAGTGTCTGGAAATTACTGAACAGTTTTAAAGGTAGCTCGCCAAAAAACATAGGCGAAGAAAACATGGTTTTCCTCCTACTAAAGGACAAATGAGGACAATATTGGGTCTTTACTTAGCTCAACAACACTGGACATGGATAGGACAAGACTGGTCATTTGGTTAACTCACTCCCAACACATATTGTTCATAGTTCCTTTTAGTTCCTAATTAGATTACTAGGCACCTATAAAAGATTTTTTACAATAGCTTAATCGAGGAGGGAATACAGAAAAGTTCCCACCAATAAGAAGCCGCACCTCAATACTGGAACAAAATCTGACAACATTCAATTGCAAAGAATGCATTATGCAACAACTAGGATTTACGATTTAAGGTGTTTTTGTTGTTGTTTTTATTGTTGGTGTTGTGTTTGTTGCTGTACCAGATACGTATCAACTTCATCCAGTCTTACGGACCATTCAGGCAGAAATTTTCCCATGATCATTTATACTCATATTGACTGTTCACAGTCGTAAATAGGTACCTTAGGTATCGGTTAGTTAGCTAATTGGTATACTATATGCCTGCTGAAGACGATCTTTAGAGGCTAATTAGGTATTAACACTAAAGGGACATGATAGCTAACTTGATGGCTTGGCTTGCTAACATCAAAATAATGAAGGAAAATGGGTCGACTTTACTATATTTACAGACCTAATGAAAAATTCAACTTTCAAAAATTATCAGCTATATGTTTGTATATAAAAAAAAAAATGGAACATCAGTCTGTACCCGCTACTTAATGATGGAACATCAGTGATGTCAGCATTCATATCATTGATGACAACAATGTGACAAGATAATTAGCTAGGTAGCTCCAATATGCGCACGAGTAGTGTGAGACCGCCACGTGAGTTATATTAGTTAGGAGCCACCTTGATTCCTGGAATTCGTCATTAATCATCAACCTGGATTTATTTTATTCTAAAACTGGGCTACCTAGCCCTAATCATTATAGTAATTATCTCTCTTGTAATAATAATAATAATAGTGCTTATTTATACTGCTCGCATAGGACTGAAAAGTCCCTTTACTCCAGCAGTAGGCTACTACTATTATCTAAACAAACATTGCTGCACTGTAAACTTTTAGCTCCTTTCTCTTGTAGACAGTGTGTCCCAGAAGTCCTGCGTGAAACCCCTTTATCCTTAACGGCTGGAGAATTTTCAATTCTGATTGTTCTTAAAGGCAGGATTTCAATTTTATATGTTCGACTCCTTAGAAATCGATATTTTAAATTAAAATATAATGATCGGAGGTGAAACTGAATTCAGGATTGAACGGTAGAGATTGCCCTTGGCAATAATTTCGCCCGTTGTTTGTAATTTTCTTGTATTTGTGTACATTAAATTATAACCAATAAAGAGTCTAAATAAATAAAATAAATTCTGATACCAGCTAACGATTGGCCATAAGCTTCTTTTTTTTACCTTTAAGAACAATGAGAATAGAAACATTCCTAGCCTTTGTACCCAAAGTTACGGAGGTACATACCTGCTAGTACTTCTGGAACATACACTATACGTTCTTTCAGAACTTCCCTGTGTCCCTTGCTTTCTCTCACAAAGTTTTCATCTTTTTGTCCTTGGTGTTCTATCGTTTTCAATTTTCCTCGAATTCTCCTTGTGGAGCAATGTTTTTTGGATGGAGAAATTTTTGCAGTTCCACTCATACAGGGTCCGCCAACGGATTAGTATGTTTTTCAAATGGGTAGTACTCGGCGTCTGGGCCCCTCAGAGTGGTGGGGTTGGTCTCAGTATACGTTCTTTCAGAACTTCCCTGTGTCCCTTGCTTTCTCTCACAAAGTTTTCACCTTTTTGTCCTTGGTGTTCTATCGTTTTCAATTTTCCTCGAATTCTCCTTGTGGAGTAATGGTTTTTGGATGAAGTAATTTTTGCAGTTCCACTCATACTTGGTAAACTCTGTAGATGTAAATTGTTTGCTTTGAATTCTGATTTTATTTGTAGATCTAGTTTTGCTGTTTCAAAATCTGGTTAGCAAAATCGGTTTCCACTAAAATTTCCTGGTGATTTATGAACAAATGGCAGACGAATCATGATTTCTTTAGCTCAGAGGCTCAGAGCTCACATTAAGATTACCTATTCCTGGGATAATACATCACATCGACCGGGGTTTGACGAATTTGAGCCTCTCTTAATTACTGGATATTAGGCACTAGCTAACAGAGAAATGCATGTTATAATCCTAAAAGAGCTGTGCTCCAAAAAGCAATTTTTTTCGGGAGGGAACCTTTAAGAACAATGCCTTTACCTTTAACAACAATTTACCTTTAAGAATAGAAACATTCCTAGTCTTTGTACCCAAAGTTACGGAGGTACATACCTGCTAGTACTTCTGGAACATACAGTATACGTTCTTTCAGAACTTCCTTGTGTCCCTTGCTTTCCCTCACAAAGTTTTCATCTTTTTGTCCTTGGTGTTCTATCGTTTTCAATTTTCCTCGAATTCTCCTTGTGGAGCAATGGTTTTTGGATGGAGTAATTTTTGCAGTTTCACTCACACTTGGTAAACTTTGTAGATGTGAATTGTTTGCTTTGAATTCTGATTTTATTTGTAGATCTAGTTTCGCTGTTTCAAAATCTGGTTAGCAAAATCGGTTTCCACTAAAATTTCCTGGTGATTTATGAACAAATGGCAGACGAATCATGATTTCTTAGCTACATACTTGCAAATCTAGTTTATAGTCGAGCTTTACTGTTAATTAAAATAATAAAGTAAGTATGTAGATGGTGTGAACATTGATAAAATAGATGGCAAATTCTATCTACAATTTGGACTACAACAAATACAATTGAATCTTACCTGAATTGGAGCCTTCATTGTTTAGGTTATGTAGATAATGGCAAATTCTATCTACAATTTGGACTACAACAAATACAACTGAATCTTACCTGAATTGGAGCCTTCATTGTTTAGGTTATGTAGATTATTATTAATATTAGTATTATTGTTATTGTTTTCGCCATTCGAAGATTTGTCCATCCCCTCATGGTCATCTTTACAAAACAGTCCATCTTCTCTCAGAGCAAACTCATCTCCAGGTACTAGTTGTTTTCCACAGACGACACAGCAGAAACATTGCACATGATAGATTTTGTTCTTCGCTCGCATCACAAAGTCTTCTCGTTTAAAATTTAAATTACACTTTTCACATTTGGTCCCGAATAATCTGAAACAGATAATAATAAATAATGCAGTTACTGCAAGGCATCACATCAGTCTGGTATCTGGATTCTATGTCCTCTTCTCAATATTCTCGTCTGGTTTCGAAGTGTCCTCTCTGTGAACCCAGCTGCCCTTATTTTTGTTCCCAAAAGCAAATAAGTTTTAAGTCAATAATAAATCTTTTACAAAAACAAAAAGTCTGGCTTGTGTCAAAACACGACAAAAAGGGGAAACTTTGATGTTTTTCAGAAAACAGAATCAAAATATTGTTGTAATTGTTTTAGTAAGCGTCTGTGGTTAGAAGTGCCACTGTCTGGGATCAGGGCCCTGTTTCTAAAAACTTGGAAGCCTTGCAGTTTGGTCAAAAAACCTCACAAACCTATGAAAAATATACATGGTGAATGAATGAAAGCACACAGTACAATGCTTGAAGTTTTTGGTCCGTGTGTAATGCGGCATATGTTTGTATGTTACGCTGATGGACCTGTTTTTGTGTGTACATGCCTATTCAAGCTGTAAATTTTGTCAGGATAATTATTTAGGGCTACAGGATAATTTCCAATATTGTGATGACATAACGGATGACTATTATTAACTGCATTGGTTTCTGTAAATATGCTAAAAAAAAACCCTTTATCATATAACACCATCATTTGGGTCACTCTTGATATCCCCAAACAAATCTAATTCTTCTTTATTGTATCACTGTGAACATATCCTGTAGAAAATAGAAATAGTTGAACAGTTTTAATCGTCATGTTTTTCATAGTTTGAAAATAACTGCATTGGTTTCTGTAAATATGCTAAAAAAAAAACCCTTTATCATATAACACCATCATTTGGGTCACTCTTGATATCCCCAAACAAATCTAATCCTTCTTTATTGTATCACTGTGAACATATCCTGTAGAAAATAGAAATAGTTGAACAGTTTTAATCGTCATGTTTTTCATAGTTTGAAAATTCAAGCTGTAAATTTTGTCAGGATAATTATTTAGGGCTACAGGATAATTTCTAATATTGTGATGACATAACGGATGACTATTATCAACTGCATTGGTTTCTGTAAATATGCTAAAAAAACCCTTTATCATATAACACCATCATTTGGGTCACTCTTGATATCCCCAAACAAATCTAATCCTTCTTTGTTGTATCACTGTAAACATATCCTGTAGAAAATAGAAATAATTGAACAGTTTTAATCGTCATGTTTTTCATAGTTTGAAAATAGAGGTACATAGGGACTACAAACATCAAATCACTTTAATCACGAGGTTACGAGCGTATTAACATACTAATGATGTCAATGCATTAAAAATAGTATTAGCTTCAATCTCAACTACACAGTACCTAGTTACCTACCCATCTTTGTGACCAAGTTTGTATCATATTAGGCTTGCACAATTAGCGGAGGTGTTGGGTTCCACTCCTAAGCTAAGGAATGACAAAAGGGTGAAATCCACCCTCAGACTGACTTTAAAGAGGGATTTTTTCCGAACTTACCTAACATAATCTCGTTTACAGTAGGTTTTGCCGTCTCTAACGAAGCACGTACAGTTTTCGTCTAGGAACTGGTTTTTTTCCGAACTTACCTAACATAATCTCGTTTACAGTAGGTTTTGCCGTCTCTAACGAAGCACGTACAGTTTTCGTCTAGGAACTGGTGGCATTCCGCGCATCTCAGACACGCAGCATGCCACTCCAGGTCAGGCGCCACCCGCAGAATGTACTGGTCATGGATTTGACCCCCGCATCCCACGCATAAGCTCAGTCTTCTTTTCTCTGAAACGCAACAAAATCGGAATTAGGAGTCAGTTGGGGACGTTTATTTTCATCATACAAAGGTAGAAAACTAGAAACACACTATCATCACGTCAAGTCACATGAATCCGAAAGATGTAGTTTTCCTATAATATTGTAGGTATTTTTTTCAGGACAGCCACACTAGGTACTATCACGTGACGTGACTTAACGTGATGGTAGTGTGGCTTTCCTGAACGAAATCTCCTAATATTATGGGAAAATTGTGGAATTTTTCCTGGTTTATTCAACCAGGATTGGCTGGATTGGACAGAACTGAAGGTTTAGAAATTTTAGAAGATAAAGAATAATGAACATATGAGTTTTTATGTAGGTGACTTTTCTTTTTCTT
The DNA here is from genome assembly GCF_000475195.1 of Diaphorina citri. Classification (NCBI taxonomy): domain Eukaryota; kingdom Metazoa; phylum Arthropoda; class Insecta; order Hemiptera; family Psyllidae; genus Diaphorina; species Diaphorina citri. The sequence continues at coordinate 270,621 of NW_007377580.1, forward strand.
TTTGCCTGTCAAAACCCACCTCTTAGAGTGGAAAAGTTGGCACATCCACTAATTTAATTTTAACAGAAAAAGAAAATATAGTTCCGACAAACGAATAAACAAATTTGTCCCTCATATGATGGATGATTGATGCATTCCTGCCTTCATAGTGAATTATCAGCTCTTGTTAAAAGGTTGAAAAAATAAACATGAGCAGATATAGGTACATAAACAAGTAAATAACATAATAACAAAAATATTAAAACCATTTCACTGCGTCATATTTCTCTTGTAAATATTTGTTAAAATCATCTTGAAATGGCACCAACTTATTGGTCGAAAACTGCACACATACATATGCATGAAATATTGACCGAATGGCAAGTGGCGGTATTCCATAGCAACTATCTATGTATAAGTACATATTCTTAATACAAGGTATGTAGGTAGGGAGAGCTTCATTGGCAAATAACCAACTTACTGGCTGTTTGGTTGATGTAGTGTACAGCAAATATTAGGACCTCGGAGATCACTGTAGAGCTCAGAGCTCACATTGAGGTTACCTATTCCTGGGATAATACATAACATTGTCCGGGGTTTGAGGAATTTGACTGGATATTAGGCACTAGCTAACAGAGAAATGCATGTTATAATCCTAAAAGAGCTGTGCTCCAAAAAGCAATTTTTTTCGGGAGGGAAAGAATCGTTCATCTACAACTAATCAAAAATCCTTTATTAGCTCTTTTGTTTCAGTTTGTCATAAATCAAATTTTCTGGTCTCACCATCGGGATGTGGATTCGGTGCGATCATAGAGGACGTTTACCGTGATATTGACATGGCGTCTTTTTGGAAATAGGTAAGTAACAACAACGCAGGCTTGGTTGGGTCCTAATAAAAGCCTAAACTCAATTTTCATGGCAGTTCACAAAATCATCTGTCTCCCTATATTTCTCCATGTCAATTTAACAAAAAGCCTATAACCACGATCTTAAGTAAGGCCTAATGATGATACAGAGTTGATAGTGATACAATGATACACTCTGTAGAAAAAAGAGGATTGAGGCTTGATGTCAACAAGGACAAGAGTAAAGAATTAGATCATGTTCAGGAGAGATCAAAACATTGGCCCAAATAACATTGGAATGTGGTAGTCACGATGTTGTTAAGTAGCTCGGATGATTGATCATAACAACCTTCTGACTCTAATAATTCTCTAATGAGTATAAAGGCTACACACGAGTGTGAAGACCAAGATAAATAAATCAGCTTAAAATAATATTGGAAGATGACCAACTGAAGAAATCAATCACGTCAAAAGGCAAAGTCTACCATTTGTAAATGTCATCTAAAAAAGATATTTCGGGCAGCAAAATTACGCTGCACCCAAAAAGGAGCATCAAAATTTGGCCAGGCTCCAAAGTGATTGATGACCTAAAAATAGCATCCACTTAGAAGTTGATTTCAGAGCGACAAGGTGAACAGGGAACACCAATGAGAGTTCAAATAGGGATATGGGTATTTCGGATGCAAAAGCATAGAACATACAAAGTACAGAAGAGTACATGTTACACAAGCATCATAAGAACATCAAAGAAACATCGAGAGTAAACATAGAAAAAGATATTTCGGGCAGCAAAATTATGCTGCACCCAAAAAGGAGCATCAAAATTTGGCCAGGCTCCAAAGTGATTGATGACCTAAAAATAGCATCCACTTAGAAGTTGATTTCAGAGCGACAAGGTGAACAGGGAACACCAATGAGAGTTCAAATAGGGATATGGGTATTTCGGATGCAAAAGCATAGAACATACAAAGTACAGAAGAGTACATGTTACACAAGCATCATAAGAACATCAAAGAAACATCGAGAGTAAACATAAACATTTTCAAACATGGACAAGGGAAAGAGATTTTTATTATTTTGAGAAACTCTTGCGCACTACCAACGCTATTGGTAGTGAATTTGTTCGGCTGAAATATAGAAACTCCCCCTTCTTATTATGAAGCACGACACACAGAACTGCATTTGTACCTACATCTTATATTATAAGAACGAGATCCATTCACTCATTCACATTTCACAGTTCACATTTCACATTTCATAGTTCACACATTTCCTAAAAGAGATCGAACATTCCTGACTTGACATGTGATGACGCTAAACGAAGAAAACAAAGCTCATGCACATCGTCTCACCTTTGGCAACGCCACCTTCAACATTATCGTCAATCGGAAAACAATTCATCGTCGTCAATGGAAGAACAATTGAAGCGTGATCTGGAAAAAGGGCGTAACGTCACCTACGCCCTTTTTCGGGAGTCTACATTTTTGGATAGAAAATTTCGTTGTGAATACGACTGTGAAAGAATCATCTTCCTATATCTTTTCTACGACAAGTTATGGCCAATTTTGTAGACCGTGTAATAGGTATTGTGTTCCTTTGGAAATGAATACCTACTTCAAACGCGATTATCTCGAAACTATGTTTTTGCAGATATGCCCTTCTTACAGATCACCCCTCAATTTGTTTTCCTACCCAAGGTTCCGGTCCCCTGGCGATGCGTAATGAATCTATTAAACGTGATGCATCCAATGAGGCCTTCTTCCAGATCACCCCTCAATTTGTTTTCCTACCCAAGGTTCCGGTCCCCTGGCGATGCGTAATGAATCTATTAAACGTGATGCATCCAATGAACAACACTCCAGACTGTTCTTAATGAAATGATGAACGCGAGGTATTCAATACATAAATAAGATGTTCAATACAATCATAACGATATAACGAACATGTTCATTGTTCTTCGTTCTCGAAGAGAATCGAACGCTTTATTTCGTCGCAAATAAATAGAAAATTATAAAAATAAAATCATCATTTGCTTCAAAGAACGTTCCAGGACCAGAAGATTGATAAGTCTTATGACCATATGACTAAGCATTGGTCACAAGCCAGCCTAGTTAGCTTGGAGGGTAGCGCGTCTGCTTTGTAAGCGCTAGGTTGTGGGTTCGATTCCCGCCCGGGGCGGAATTTATCCTGATTGGATAATTTTTGTTCTCGGAACGGCTGGCTTTCTCCTATCTCGTCTTTCTTCTCTATTCGCTTTCGAGACGAGAAGACTTTCGCAGTTACAGTTCCAATGAGGTAACATTGTATGTAGGTATGTCTAGCTGAATTGTTTAGGGAAAACTAACGCTAGATAGAGGAAAAATGAAGAAAATGTACCTCCTGAAATGATCCGCTACGATATAAATATAAACCATATTCCCATCACCAACAAAAATAAACTCTACAACAAGAAATCAAAATGCACATTGTAGAAATAGGTGATGCTCCAACTCACAGACTGGTAATAAAATGACGCAGACAAGACATTGAATAAGCATTCGACAGATAACACTATCGCCTTTGGACGTAACGTATGGGCAATTAGGAGCCTGGGAAACATAGATTTAGATAAATTTTATTAGGAGGAGATAAAACGTCGAGGTATTGATCATAACAAACAATCCAATAAGGAACAGTTTTACGGTTCACAGTTAAAGTAGGTACAAATGAATGATTATGATGCAGAAAATGATTTGTTGTGATTAGACTTGTAAAATATACAATAACAATAATAGTGCTTATTTATACTGCTCGCATAGGACTGAAAAGTCCCTTTACTCCAGCAGTAGGCTACTAGTATTATTGTGGTCAAATTCTCAAATTTTATTGAGGATAAAATTCCATACCTCGGCTGGGATTGAACCCACGCCCTCCTGTTTACCAGGTTATTTGTTGTGATTAGACTTGTAAAATATACGAGCGTATTAACATACTAATGATGCCAATGCATTAAAAATAGTATTAGCTTCAATCTCAACTACACAGTACCACAGTACCTAGTTACCTACCCATCTTTGTGACCAAGTTTGTATCATATTAGGCTTGCACAATTAGCGGAGGTGTTGGGTTCCTCTCCGTAAAACTGCAAGGTATTTAATGCCCTATACCTATACCTTAATCTTCACACTTTTGCTTTTCAAACTTCGCACTTATATGACGTAGGTAATTTTTTCAAGAGAAGAACCTTTAAAAAATCTTGCACTGACAACAGAGAAGTTCCTCTCCCGGCAAAGTTGAAGCCGTGCTTGGAATGCTGGGAGCCTCAGCCTTAAGAGGATATAATAGGGTAGCTTCTTTGAAACTTTTGAGTAGCGACCAAAAGCGACCAATTTCTGGTGTTCTCGTGTTGACCCAGCACCTAAATGGGAAGTATTGTGTCTCTTCTCGCCCATCTGATGAGAGGCATACTACGGGAAGGGCTGGGCCAGCAGTAACAAAACATTAGGCACCCTGATCTGTTCTAGCCCATCCCAAACCTATTTATTACAAACGTGTAGTCTATTCAGTCCATTTCAGTCTATCTCACCAGAGCCGCCAATCGCCTTATCAGAGCCGCCAGTCGCCTTATCAAACAATCGATCAAGCCACCCACCATCTTGTCAAAGTTATCTGGAAGATGATGTCATTCCTATACATAATGGACTATTCTAATCGATATATTATCTTCTACTATTCTATTCTATTCTATTCTATTCTATTCTATTCTATTCTATTCTATTCTGTATCTTCATCTTTTCTATTATGTATACATCAGTTTTCTATTATGTATTACCAGTGGCGTAGCGTGGTCTAAAGTCAAGTGTAAGGCGTGTAGGGCACTAATTTCCATGACCATGCACATTACTACATAAGTCATGCACATGCTTCTTCATAAATATTTAAAGTCAATATTTAAGGGTATTTGAGTAAATTTTGAGTGTATGGCCGCCATACACGCCCTACATGGACGCTATGCCACTGTGTATTACTTTTCTATTATGTATTACCTATATCTGTACATATTCGTATTCTACATCTGTGTCTTATTGCTTATTCTATTGCTATTCTGTCCTATTTTCTGTTCGAACACATTATAAAATCGTTTTAAATCCAATATCCGACCAGAATTAATCCTAGTTGACACACTTTTTGCTGGGAATCCTTCTTCGTTCTTATTCTCTTGATGATGTTGTTGTCTGGTTGGCATAGCTTTGTTAAATTGTCACTGATTTGTTTGGCTCAATATTGGCTCTGACTTTGAAGGTGATTATTGTTTTTTTTATTATTGTGTTTTTATCTCATGATCTATTGATTTTCATTTGAACACAACCATAACAACAAAAACAAAAACAACAACAACAACAACAACAACAACAACAACAACAACAACAACAACAACAACAACAACAACGAACACATTATAAAATCGTTTTAAATCCAATATCCGACCAGAATTAATCCTAGTTGACACACTTTTTGCTGGGAATCCTTCTTCGTTCTTATTCTCTTGATGATGTTGTTGTCTGGTTGGCATAGCTTTGTTAAATTGTCACTGATTTGTTTGGCTCAATATTGGCTCTGACTTTGAAGGTGATTATTTGTTCTTATTCTCTTGACGTTGTTGTTGTCTGGTTGGCATAGCTTTGTTAAATTGTCACTGATTTCTTTGGCTCAATATTGGCTCTGACTTTGAAGGTGATTATTGTTTTTTTTTTATTATTGTGTTTTTATCTTTTTATTTCATGATCCATTGATTTTCATTTGAACACAACCATAACAACAACAGCAAAAACAAAATCAACAAGTTCTCCTGAAATAGCTCATCCTCAATTGTCCAGCTGGTCACCCATCCATACTTTGTACAAGCTGACAAAGTCACAAAGACAGAAATGCTGGAAACAGCCACCTTCCTGCTCAACAGCAGACTGCGGGGTTAGGTAACTTGCTTGAATAGTGACTACTCAGATTAGTAAAGTTGTTATGTGGGCAAATAACTGGCTTAGTCGATATTCCCTCCCTTGAGTGGATCTTCTTTTACTTTTATAAGTATCTACCTAATAATACCAGAGTGTCTATAATGCTTGAATAAGACAAAAGGGTCCGTTTACCCACTAACGCTCAGACCGTCCGACAGACCCAGTCGGACCGTCTGAGAGATCGTCGTCGGTTGGAAGCTTTTTCTGCCACACACGTTCCGACTGTCTGACAGACCTTCTGAGCGTGATTGGCCGAAATTACTGTGGTGAAGTTCTCAAACAATTTTGAGATTTTCAGGTTTAAATTCCTTACCTCGGCTGGGATTAGACCCACGCCCTTCTGATTACCAGCATATTCTGCGTGAAACGTAAAACTCCAAGGTATTCATTGCCCTATACCTTAATCTTCACACATTTGCTTTTCAAACTTCGCACTTATATGACGTAGGTAATTTTTTCAAGAGAAGAACCTTTAAAAAATCTTGCACTGACAACAGAGAATTACCTAACAAAGAGCAATGGAGAAAAGTTGCCCAATAAGGGTGTACATTTTTCTTCTATTGTTACATGGATGGTAACGTAACACTTTAACACCAACACCTGATGGGGTTAAGTCGGGCCAGCAGTAACAAAACATTAGGCACCCTGATCTGTTCTAGCCCATCCCAAACCTATTTATTACAAACGTGTATAGTCTATTCAGTCCATTTCAGTCTATCTCACCAGAGCCGCCAATCGCCTTATCAAACAATCGATCAAGCCACCCACCATCTTGTCAAAGTTATCTGGAAGATGATGTCATTCCTATACATAATGGACTATTATTCTGCCTAGTGTCTTGTGTCTTGGACACTAGGTACACTACCGGGGAACTGGTGGTAGTATAGGAAGTTGTATTTACCAATGCATATAGCCTAGAGTTGATCTAAAGATCTTCTAATTGTATTGAACTGATGATGGATTTGTGTTCGTTCACAAGGAAGTTTAGTTTTGCCTGAGTAGAGGTCTCGATCGTATTTCTTTCGTACATAGCTCCTACCATAAACGAAGGCAGTTCACTTCTTCTTCTTCTTCTCCTCCTTCTCCTACTCCTCCTTCTTCTTCTCCTCCTCCTTCTCCTACTCCTTCTTCTTCTTCTTCCTCGTTCTTCACCTCCTCCTCCTACTCCTTCTCCTCCATTCATCCTCATTTATCCTTCTCTTCCTCTCTTCTTCTCCTCCTCCTCCTCCATCCTACGTCACGCAAACCCACACGGATTTCAGCCATGGGAAATCTCTCCTCACTCCATTACACATCCCACGGACATCAAACAAAAATTGTCAAGGCTAATTTGCGCTAAAATCGTTACCGCTATTATTAGCCACTGTCGTCGGACGACGAAACACGACGTCAAATGACGACACATTACTGACGTTTTTAATTATCTATAGTAGGTACCCATGATTTTTTTTTATAAGGGTCACGACTAGGGTTGGGACATCGAGACGAAAACATCGATGTTCTATACATCGATGTTTTTAAACTTCGATATATCGAGTATCCGATGTATCGTAATCAAGAAACATCGATGTTCGATATTATCGGGATTTCGATGTTTTTCGGATTTTCGGTATTATATGGTCCTTTCCGCGTTAATTCCGTATGGGAAATTTTAAGTTCGAGGGATTTTTTTTGAAAACTGAGAAAAAAAAAAAATCCCACTTCATGAGGAACCACAGACATTGAACATCGAAAAATAAAACATCGATGTTTCCATCGAAAGAAAAACATCGATGTTTTTGTTCCGATGTATCGATGTTTTCAAAACATCGATGTCGATGCTATACATAGGTACTGATTTTCTTTAATCACGATCGAATAAACTACGGGCTAAAAAATTCCCGGAGGGACGGGCTCAGCTTGTTCCTTCTTATTCGCCCATTTCCTCCCTTCCTTGTTCTTTCCTTCCTCGCTTCTTATTCTTCTTCTTTTAACCTTTTTCTTCCTCTGTTTTCCTTCTTGCCTCTTTTTCTCCCTTCCTCGCTCCCTTTTTCCTTTCCTCTCTTTTTCTTTCCCTCCTTCCTTTCCCCTTCATCCTCTACATTGCTCCCTTTTCATCGCTTCCCATAATAATTTATAGTGGAAAGTATTTGTCCAGCAAAGAAATGTGATACATAAAACTGATAACGATATAGCACACAATCAAGATTGACTGTGAAAATATGTCCCAAAGGAGGAAGGGAACTTGTGAAACTATTCTTCGTCCTCTACATTGCTCCCTTTTCATCGCTTCCCATAATAATTTATAGTGGAAAGTATTATTTGTCCAGCAAAGAAATTTGATACATAAAACTGATAACGATATAGCACACAATCAAGATTGACTGTGAAAATATGTCCCAAAGGAGGAAGGGAACTTGTGAAACTACGCCGTTCCTTCTGACATTCTTCTGTTTGTTTAATAAAAAGGAATTTACGTCGAGCATGCAAAAGGGTCACAACTCACAAGTGTCGTTACAGTGCCGTCAAGTAAAAAGAAATAAATAAATAGTGTACCTACTACCTATATAACATTATAATTCTATGTTGGCACACTATAATAAATATTAATAAATAAAAAATCGTTCATTCTTCTATCAATTTATACTTTTCATGACTTGACTTGGAATCGAACCTCCGGATTCAAAACACTAAGAAGTAGGTAGGTTTCTAGTCTGATCAAGCCAAGTGGAAGAATGTGAAGATTGAGGAGTGGAAAGTTTGCACTGTTTGCAGTTCGATCCTTGTCACTATATCAACGGCCGTCGACTAATATGTACAGCTTGAGAATTTTTATTGCCTACGTCATTAGATTAAAATGTTTAGTCCATATAGGGTTTATGGTTATAGCTTTTGTGACATTGATCCACCTATAAACCTACAGCTATACGAGGGTATGACATTTTTATGAATCAACAAGGTTGCCAGAATTACTAATTGATTCTTGGTCATCCGAGTTGCGTCCGCGGTATACCTGAGATTGAACCTATATACTTGAGACCATAAAGTAAATAAATAAGTATATAACGAACAGGGTGACCAAAAATAACTGTTACCTATACAGTATGCTATAGGCCTATAGGAACAAACTTTGAACATGAACGATAGGTATTGCTATTATTTTTGTACTTGTCTTTTGTGTTTAACCTAACCCTATAATAACACTGGTCACTGCTCAAATTGTGAAAACTCTTTTTTGCGTATAACCTAACCCTATAATAACACTGGTCACTGCTCAAATTGTGAAAGCTCTTCTTTGCGTTTAACCTAACCCTATAATAACACTGGTCACTGCTCATTTGTGACAGTTCCTTTTATAGCAACATTCCATTGACGTAACTTCTGAACAAGTACCGTTAGATTTTCTACGTTATCGAATGTAGGTACCTAAGTACATGATGAAAGCTGAAAAAATGCTGTGTACACTGTACAGTAAAACTGTACAGTAAAAAATGCTGTGTACACTGTACAATATTTTTTTGTCACCCTGTTCTACATGTATACCTTCAAACTAGGATAAGTATATAAAGTACATAGTTCTAGCTCAAGTACCTCAGGGACGCAACTCGGATGATAAATTTCAGAAATGCATTGGGAATAAAGGGAGAACGGGCTCTAGTCTTGATTTTAAATCATTACATGAAAGTAAAATCGAAAATCAAATCAAGAATAATAATAAACTGAATATTAAATAAATTAGGTAGGTATACATAGGTACTGATCTTCTTTAATCACGATCGAATAAACTACGGGCTAAAAAATTCCCGGAGGGACGGGCCCAGCTTGTTCCTTCTTATTCGCCCATTTCCTCCCTTCCTTGTTCTTTCCTTCCTCGCTGCTTCTTCTTCTTTTAACTTTTTTCTTCCTCTGTTTTCCTTCTTGCCTCTTTTTCTCCCTTCCTCGCTCCCTTTTTCCTTTCCACTCTTTTTCTTTCCCCCCTTCCTTTCCCCTTCATCTTCTTCGCCACACTCTCCATCGCTCCCTTTTCATCGCTTCCCATAATAATTTATAGTGGAAAGTATTATTTGTCCAGCAAAGAAATGTGATACATAAAACTGATAACGATATAGCACACAATCAAGTTTGACTGTGAAAATATGTCCCAAAGGAGGAAGGGAACTTGAAACTACGCCTTTTCTTCTGACATTCTTCTGTTTGTTTAATAAAAAAGGAATTTACGTCGAGCATGCAAAGGGGTCACAACTCACAAGTGTCGTTACAGTGCCGTCAAGTAAAAATAAAAAATCGTTCATTCTTCCATCAATTTATACTTTTCATGACTTGACTTGGAATCGAACCTCCGGATTCAAAACACTAAGAAGTAGGTTTCTAGTCTGATCAAGCCAAATCTCCGAATGGAGGGTAAAACCCCTTCACCAAACTAGCAGTTATGCAGTTAGATCTCTATCAAACAGTCTAGATAATGATGTTATGTATGGGTATTGGGTACCTAAGTACATGAGATGTACTTGGGTTTGTTTGTATTTGCAGAAATGTATATAGTAATACAACTATATGTATACGACGCGTGCTGGAAAACATGTAAACAAACTTGATTGCAACTTACTGGCATTAGCACATGACATCATGACAATGACATGAAGCATCATAGTAATGATAGTCAGATAGTCCATAGTACTCACACTCAGTTCACACTAGTTTGTAGTTCCCCGTTCTGTGAATACAGAATAGGAATGCAAATCTTCTTCAGAATAATAACCGTTTAGAACCATTGCTAATATACATATCATACATAGATTGCAGTTTGACTACCATGAGGCATTCAATGAACTCAAAGTGGCCCGAAACGAGATATATCATACTAATAGTTCAAGGAATTGTGGACCATACTAAGAAAAACGGAACTGACAAGAGTTTTCAAGGTTAAATGAGGCCCTAAATCTAATTACTGGATAAAAGGCTCAACTCTAAGGATACTTCTAGTTCCAAAAGAAACTAAGTCTCAAAGTTTCAGTCAGGCGCAACTTTTTACCTCTTCGGACGATATAAACCATATTCCCGTCACCAACAAAAATAAACTCTACAATCTACAACAAGAAATCAAAATGCACATTGTAGAAACAGGTGATGCTCCAACTCACAGACTGGTAATAAAATGACGCAGACAAGACATTGAAAATAAGCATTCGACAGATAACACTATCGGGCTATTTGGACGTAACGTATGAGCAATTAGGAGCCTGGGAAACATAGATTTAGATAAATTTTATTCGGAGAGATAAAACGTATTGATCATAACATTCATAACAAACAACCCAATAAGGAACAGTTTTACGGTTCACAGTTAAAGTACAAATGAATGATTATGATGCAGAAAATGAATTGTTTTGATTAGACTTGTAAAATATACGAGCGTATTAACATACTAATGATGCCAATGCATTAAAAATAGTATTAGCTTCAATCCCAACCACACAGTACCACAGTACCTATCCATCTTTGTGACCAAGTTTGTATCATATTAGGCTTGCACAATTAGCGGAGGTGTTGGGTTCCACTCCCGGCAAAGTCGAAGCCATGCTTGGAATGCTGGGAGCCTCAGCCTTAAGAGGATAATAGGGTAGCCTTTTCCTTCTCCTTTTTAGTCCGTCCTTCCTTTACTGTTAGAATCGTAATAAAAAGGTATAAGGGACGGACTATTGTATTCGCTGCGGTGTCGTCTGTCTGTCCCCATAGAAGGACTTATCCAAACCTGGTCAACCTATATATCAAATTAAATGTCTTTTTACTAGGAACACGAAAATGGTGGTGCAAATTTTGTCCAGAGGAAGAGCTCTGATCTTGAAATTTGTCGTGACGACCTAATATGAACTCAAAGCGAGAAAGTTTTAGATAATACCAGTCGTTAATTTAAGACCGGTTTTAGCGTTACCTGTGTTAAGCTACGCCGAGGAAGGCCAATAAATGGATGGGTGACTTAAACATTCCAGCTGGTCACCCATCCATACTTTGTCCAAGCTGACAAGTGACAAAGTCACAAAGACAGAAATGCTGGAAACACCCGCCTTCCTGCTCAACAGCAGGCTGTGAAGATGACAAAGGATACCATGTTAAGGGATATTGGTATTCATGAGAGGATAGCCCAAGAATACCATCATAATGGAACAAATGAACAATCGAAAAAACTTTGAAAAAGTGCAACGATTGAGTTTTAACTAGATAATAGAGGTATCTATGTACCTGCCTTTCTATTAGGAATTGTTCATTTCTATTAGGAAGATATGTAGGTATAATTAGGTTATCAATAGCTCAATTTACTGTTTTCCATTCAAACAACAAGGAAATTCAAAATCCATCCCAAGTTGCAATGTTGATAACTTTGATCAGTCCAGACTACAGAAGAATGTTATCTTAAGACTGAAAAAAGCAATTTCATTAGCAATACCTACTTATTATTTGAGAATTGGACCACAATGGAGCAGTTGCAGTTGGGTAAAAATTATGAATAAAAGGTCGATTCCTACGTAAAAAGTTGTGAAAAATCAAAATCTGAAGTCAAAGTTATGCAACAACTAGGATTTACGATTTAAGGTGTTGTTGTTGTTGTTGTTGTTGTTGTTGTTTTTATTGTTGGTGTTGTGTTTGTTGCTGTACCAGAGATACGTATCAACTTCATCCAGTCTTACGGACCATTCAGGCAGAAATTTTCCCATAATCATTTATACTCAAATTGACTGTTCACAGTCGTAAATAGGTACCTTAGGTATCGGTTAGTTAGCTAATTGGTAGATATACTATATGCCTGCTGAAGACGATCTTTAGAGGCTAATTAGGTATTAATTAACACTAAAGGGACATGATAACTAACTTGATGGCTTGGCTTGCTAACATCAAAATAATGAAGGAAAATGGGTCGACTTTACTATTTACAGACCTAATGAAAAATTCAACTTTCAAAAATTATCAGCTATAATGTTTGTATATATATATATATAAAAAAATGTACAACTTGGGTAGGAACTTATTATATCTTTGCAAACCGGCTGATATTCAAAATTCAAATACAACCTGAAGCGTAATATCCAGATCTTCGGAAGTTACCAATTACCTAAATACCAAGAAATTTGGAAGAAATCTAAATAGACTCATAAGTCAGATGAGTCACTTCTGAAATTGCCTATCTGCTACTTGATGATGGAACATCAGTACCCGCTACTTAATGATGGAACATCAGTACCCGCTACTTAATGATGGAACATCAGTGATGTCAGCATTCATATCATTGATGACAACAATGTCAGCTTGTAAAAGATAGCTTCAAGACGTCTAGAAGATAATTAGGTAGGTAGCTCCAATATGCGTACGAGTAATGTGAGACCCCCACGTGAGTTATATATTAGTTAGAAGCCACCTTGATTCCTGGAATTCGTCATTAATCATCAACCTGGATTTATTTTATACTACAACTAGGCTACCTAGCCCTAATCATTATAGTAATTATCTCTCTTGTACTTGCGGGTTCGATTCGCCCCTGGGGTGAACTTTATCCTGAACAAATAAGGTCAGCCACTCACTAGCACGTAGACCTGACACCTGATAAGCACACACCATCAGGTGGATCTAATCAAGTGTATCGGTCGTCAGGTCTACCTGATAGCGAGTGGCTGGCCTAAGGTTCGTTCTCAGGACGGTTGGCTTTCTCCTAGTATGTTGCATTTGCAGCTGGTGTTGTACGAGTTGTATAGGACTTGTAGGTAGGTACCATTGAATCTTAGCATTATTTTTATTTGAACCGCTTTAGCATTATTTTCAAACAATCTTTTACATTCATGAGGATTCATATCTATATTTTAGAAATACCACGTCAGAAAATTTCATTCCATCTCGGGGATTTGAACCCAGCACCTCTCCCATTGGTCACCAGACTATCCAATTAGGATAAAGTGATTTCTTCAAAAAAGTCATTAATTTTCTTCTTAATTTCCAGCGAAAAGATAATGTCAAAATCTATAGCTCTTACTCCTACTGAAAAATGGCGCTATACGTCCTTTTCCTCTTCCTTTCGTTCTTCTTTTACTCTTCTTCTTCCTCCTCCTTTTTCTTCTGCTCCCTTTTCTTCTCTCCCTTGTTAGTCTTCTTCTCTTCCTGCCGATCCTTTTCCTTTCTCTTCTTATTTTTACTTTCCTTATCCTATAGGAAGGAAAGTAATGTAATCGGGTCAAAATTTCGATGGTCAGTTTTTAGTGCCAAAACACGTTTATTCTGTCTTCATCTTTTCTATTATGTATTACCTATCTGTACATATTCGTATTCTACGTCTGTGTCTTTTTACTTATTCTATTGCTATTCTGTCCTATTTTCTATTCGAACACATTATAAAATCGTTTTAAATCCAATATCCGACCAGAATTAATCCTAGTTGACACACTTTTTCCTGGGAATCCTTCTTCATTCTTATTCTCTTGTGTTGTTGTTGTCTGGTTGGCATAGCTTTGTTAAATTGTCACTGATTTGTTTGGCTCAATATTGGCTCTGACTTTGAAGGTGATTATTGTTTTTTTATCTTTTTATTTCATGATCCATTGGTTTTCATTTGAACACAACCATAACAACAACAGCAACAACAAAAACAACAAGTTCTCCTGAAATAGCTCATTCTCAATTGTCCAGCTGGTCACCCATCCATACTTTGTCCAAGCTAACAAAGTCACAAAGACAGAAATGCTGGAAACACCCGCCTTCCTGCTCAACAGCAGGCTGCTAAGATGACAAAGGATACCATGTTGAGGGATATTGATATTCATGAGAGGATAGCCCAAGAATACCATCATAATGGAACAAATGAACAATCGAAAAAACTTTGAAAAAGTGCAACGATTGAGTTTAAAATCAAGCAATTAAAACGCTTGTTAAACGTAAGAAACAAAAGTGCAACAAAAACCGAAAACAAACTGAATCTCATCAAGAATCGATCGCGGGTTTTGCATTACCTATTTGACACAGCTCTGGAAACCACGTACAGTATCACTCTGTTTGTTGTTGGTCAAAGAAATATAATAAAGAAAACGTTTGCTACATCGGCATCGGTACCAAAGTCTTTTTCGGTATATTCGGTGCCACCAAAGTTTATTCGAGAGAAATAAAATTCATCTCCTACAAAAAGATTACGTTCCATGAGCGAACCACCTAAGAATATAACTTCCACTAGCCTAACCTTGATTTCGTGATATGATTCCGAATACTAAGGTCGTATAACTATATTAAGCTCTGGCAAAGTTCTCGGTATGCGCCATTTGTTAAGTTCAGTAAATCAGTAGTGACAGGCGTCATAATAGCTATTAACAATTCGATTATTGATAGAGTGATCGGAGGAACACCAGATGCGTCCGAAAATCCCAAATCATCCGATTTGCATACCAACTCAAAAAGGTCATCCGAGTTGCGTCCGCGGTACCTGAGATTGAACCTATATACTTGAGACCATAAAGTAAATAAATAAGTATATAACGAACAGGGTGAACAAAAATAACTGTACCTATACAGGATGCTGTAAGCTATAGGCCTATAGGAACAAACTATGAACATGAACGCTATTGCTATTATTTTTGTACTTGTCTTTTGTGTTTAACCTAACCCTATAATAACACTGGTCACTGCTCAAATTGTGAAAGCTCTTTTTTGCGTTTAACCTAACCCTAATATAATAACATTGGTCACTGCTCAAATTGTGAAAACTCTTTTTTGCGTTTAACCTAACCCTATAATAACACTGGTCACTGCTCATTTGTGACAGCTCCTTTTAGCAACATTCCATTGACGTAACTTCTGACCAAGTACAGTTGAATTTTTAACGTTATCGATTGTAGGTACCTACATGATGAAAGCTGAAAAAATGCTGCGTACAGTATTTTTTTTTGGACCCCGTACTACATGTATACCTTCATACTAGGATAAGTATATAAAGTACATATAGTTCTAGCTCAGGGACGCAACTCGGATGACAAATTTCAGAAATGGGACGCAAATCGGACGGACGCAACTCGGATTTCACAGTCGGGACGCAAGTCAGATCCCCCCCTCCAGTTTCTATCTCTAGGACTATTCAACTTGTGCTACATGTGGCCCGCACCTCCACATAAAACTCGTTTTCATATCTTTGTTTCAACATCCCTCCCAAAAGTTCTAAATACCTATAAAACCCAGTTTTAAATAGGTACTACCAATTGGGGAAAAATCAATTTGATTTCATTCATTTTTTACTTTCCTTATCCTATAGGAAGGAAAGTAATGTAATCGGGTCAAATTTTCGATGGTCAGTTTTTAGTGCCAAAACACGTTTTGAGGTCCCTAGAGCCTAAATCCAAAGTTTCAGCCATTGGTCCGTGTCTGTCTGTAAACAAAATATCTCGAGAACAAT
The DNA here is from genome assembly GCF_000475195.1 of Diaphorina citri. Lineage (NCBI taxonomy): Eukaryota > Metazoa > Arthropoda > Insecta > Hemiptera > Psyllidae > Diaphorina > Diaphorina citri. The sequence goes on from NW_007377580.1 coordinate 286,835, forward strand.
AAGAGCTAGAGACTTGAAATTTGGCTGTCAAATGTGACAAGGATGCAACACGAAATTTTCGGTTAAGACCGGTGCAACGCTTGGCGGCATTTTACCGCTTTTTGGCGGTTTTCCGTGTAATTTAACAATATCTCGGGAACGGTATAAGCTAGAGACTTGAAATTTGGTATGTAGTTCACAAATGTGACAAGGATGCAACACAAAACGTTTGGTGAAAATAGGTGCTGCGATTGGCGGTATTTTGACCGCTTTTGGACTAATTTCGACCGTTTTTTGGCGGTTTTCAGCTACACAGCGACAAAACGGTTAGAGATATTGTAAAAGAACACTCAAATAAGCATCATTCAATAGAATAAGGAAAGTCGTGTGATGTTCACACCAGATTTTTATTCAAGAGGTCTGATAGAAGGAACTGTAACAACAGAGGAGGTCTCATGGTCCCGAAATCGAAAAGAGAAGGAGCACCGGATAGGAGAAACTCAACCTGTTTAGGATGAAATCCACCCCGGGCGAGAATCATACCCGTGACCTAGCACCTTACAAGGCAGACGTTCTACAATCCAAGCTAACAAGTTGCTCTAATGGTCTATTTAGTCTATTAGAATCAATTACCTTGAGCGGTTTCTTAAAGTCGTTGGTCGTATACTGGGCCAACTCCCGTATCGTATCCTCTACAATGTTGTCTCGCGATACTTCCACTTCTAGATATTGGTTGAGCGTATGAGGGTTGAACGTTTGTAGGAACAGGTAGAAGTTGGTTTGGTTCATGGCGTGCTCCATCTGTATCCGTTGGTCCATTTCTAGGAGAGTGGTTTTAGCCTGAAAGGAGAGTGTGGAGTAGGGTTGTGAAATGAGACTTTTTCTTTTGTAGCCTACCTAACCCTCTACCGAACCCGCGGCCTAGCGCTTACAAGGCAGACACGCTACCAACTAAGCTAACTACGCACATTCTGATAATGGTCAACATTCTGATAAAATATCGTGTCGAATTTACCCAAGCTTTAAGCTTGTTTGAGTTACATCACAACTCTATGATACGTATTGCTAAACGCAAAACAAATACCTAACACGTTTGTATGATCTAACACTCAAGTAGGATACATCAATCATACACATAGCAGTATTATTGATAGAGTTACCATTGTAGGTAGATACTAGATACTCCTTCTCCTTTTTAGTCCGTCCTTCCTTTATTATTACAATAGTAATAATCGCTTCGGTGTCGTCTGTCTGTCCCCATAAAAGGACTTCTCCAAACCTAGTCGACCTATATATATATATCAAATTAAAGGTCTTACCAGGATCACGAAAATGGTGGTGCAAATTTTGTCCAGGGAACCAAAAAGCCAAAAAAAAAAACTGATGTTTTTTTGGGGATTTTTTTCACATTTTCTCACACAAGTGAGCTCTGATCTTGAAATTTGTCGCGATGACCTATGAACTCAAAGCGAGAAAGTTTTAGATAACACCAGTCGTTAATTTAAGACCGGTTTTAGCGTTACCTGTGTTAAGCTACGCCCTCCTGAAATAGCTCATCCTCAATTGTCCAGCTCGTCACCCATCCATACTTTGTACAAGCTGACAAAGTCACAAAGACAGAAATGCTGGAAACAGCCACCTTCCTGCTCAACAGCAGACTGCCAAGATGACAAAGGATACCATGTTGAGATTGTTGAGGGATATTGGTATTCATGAGAGAGGATAGCCCGAGAATACCATTAATGGAACAAATGAACAATCGAAAAAACTTTGAAAAAGTGCAACGTTTGAGTTTAAAATCAAGCAATTAAAAAGCTCGTTAAACGTAAGAAACAAAAGTGCAACAAAAACCGAAAACAAACTGAATCTCATCAAGAATCGATCGCGGGTTTTGCATTACCTATTTACACAACTCGTTCTGTGCACGTGACGATGGCTTGGATCACATAACTAGAATCAAGTCAAGTCTCGTGTCTCCATAAACACGTACTACACACGTGTATTACGTGGCTATACGTAATAACAATAACACGTAATAATTAATTGCACGTCGGAATATCTCTGAGTTGGTAAGTGGTTCGGAATTGGTGAGTGGTTTTACTAGGAAAAAAGAATAAACACGTACTACACACGTGTATTACGTGGCTATACGTAATAACAATAACACATAACACGTAATAATTAATTGCACGTCGGAATATCTCTGAGTTGGTAAGTGGTTCGGAATTGGTGAGTGGTTTTACTAGGAAAAAAGAAAACTACGCCGTTCCTTCTGACATTCTTCTGTTTGTTTAATAAACAAGGAATTTACGTCGAGCATGCAAAAGGGTCACAACTCACAAGTGTCGTTACAGTGCCGTCAAGTAAAAATAAATAAATAAAAAATCGTTCATTCTTCTATCTGAGCGCACGGCAGTGCGCCAGGCCAAGTTCCAGTAAGCACGCCTGTGTATCTTTACACGAACCGATTCGGCAGGTTTTTCTGGAAAAAAGAAAACAAATCCGTAATGCTATGGTATTAAGCAATTAAATTCTATTGAGGAAATTTCCCGTGTTGCACATGTTTGCCAAATTTCAGAATGGACAAACCCACATTAGATAACATTTTCCCATCGGGAAAATTGCCTTCATGCGTAGAATAGAATAATTTCATCAAATTTCATCAGAATTATACAAACTGTTGGAGAATTATGGTGAAACAAACGGTGAAGTCATAAATCCAAAATGGTCGAGTGAGAACTCTCTTGGACCTTCACGACTTGGAATGGGTAATTAGGTAACCCATTAACCTTATAAGCTTGCCACAAATGTCGTTCCCCGATTTCCTTATCAATATCTACACTGTGCAGAGTGAATTTAATGCCTTGAATTGGACTCGAACCAAGCGAACTTCAAGAACTTTTTTTTTCTGCAAGAAAATTCAGGGTTTCCAAAATATTCCAAATAAAAGTCCGCGTTTAACCCCCCTAGTTCTTCAAAACTTCAGCTTTTATCAGGTAGGTAAGTCCGTGTTTTTCTCCTCAGTTCTTCGAAATTTCAGCTCTTTTGTTGTAGGCTGATAAATTCAGTGCATCAACTGAAATTGAACTAATGTCCTATGGGGTCCATTAGTCCTACATACTGGAATCCCCACACTGGAATTTCGTCAGAAAGTCCCCCATTTCAATGTAATGTATGTCAGTAGGTATGTACCTAATGTCCTAAAGCTTAAGTACAAAGACATGGGTCACCCTAAAGCTGACAAAGACAGGGTCAAGGTCACCCAAGAGTTTTTCAAGGTCACCGTCTGTCCATTAGTCTCAACGTTTCTCAACTTTCGACACGACACAACATAAAATCGATTCAGCCAAAAGGAAACCTGTGTTTGACATTGCACGTCGCTTTCTCACAAAAAGGAAATATCTAGGTCTGGGTATTCCCTTACTTAATTTTCCATTTATTAACCATTGTGTCTCATTAACTTTTAAAATACTACGGAATAGACATGGTACGACACAGAGTAAGGGTATGGCTCTTACACTTGTAAGATACTTTTCCATACTTTGGTGATTTAGGGCACTGATGAGCACACACACTATCAGGTAGAACGGACTCTATCAGGTAGATCTGACATCTGATCAGGTCTACCTGATAATGACCGGGTGGCCTTTGGGAACCGGTGCATTCAACAACGAGCTTCGTGCTGGCTACCCTGTAGAATGACATCGACATAGAATTCCGCGAGAAGTTCGTAAACAAAGTTGACATTGATGCTCACCTAAGAATTAAGAATGTCGGGTGCTAATGTCACGGCAGCATGCGATGTGCTCAGTGCACACCAACACACGACAATGATCGCCAAAACATTCAATTTGGACACGTCGCAAAATTGTGCACCTACCCAAGCGTGCAAACCCCGTAGGCGATGACGTCACATCAAATGTCCCGAGCAAAGCTCCCTCGCAGGCAACGCATTAATGTGTTTGTGCACATCTGATCAGGTCTACCTGATAATGACGGGCTGGCCTTTGGGAACCGGTGCATTCAACAACGAGCTTCGAGCTGGCTACCCTGTATAGAATGACATCGACATAGAATTCCACGAGAAGTTCGTAAACAAAGTTGACATTGATGCTCACCTAAGAATGTCGAGTGCTAATGTCACGGCAGCATGCGATGCGCTCAGTGCACACCAACACACGACAACGATCGCCAAAACATTCAATTTGGACACGTCGCAAAATTGTGCACCTACCCAAGCGTGCAAAAACATAGGTGACATACCTAAGGCCGGCCACTCATTATCAGGTCTACCTGATAGTGTGTGTGCTCATCAGGTGTCAGGTAGACCTGACATTCGGACCTTTTCAGCCGTACCTGTCAGATCTACGTGATAGAGTGTGTGCTCATCAGGTGTCAGGTCTACCTAATAGTGAATGACTGTGACTGGCCTAACACTTTATGTGCTATGTCGCTTGTATTGATGGAGACAGCTACGCCAGTGATTTTCCCGAAGGACCGTCTCTCTCAAATTGAGCGATATCGTCTCCTACTTTAAATAAACTCTGTGTTTGAAGTGGATTGGAACACATCAGGCACACTCCATTTGTTAAATTAAAGAGGTTTGATAGAAGGAACTGTAACAACGGAGGTCCTATCGTCCCGAAATCGACGAGAGAAGGAGGACAGGATAGGAGAAAGCCAGCCGTTAAAGTTCGCCCTGATGGGCGGAAATCTAACCCGCGACATAGTCCTTACAAGGCAGGTGCGATACTCTCCAAACTAACTAGTCTGGCTGGTCCCTACTTGAAACAAACTTTCTGGATGCCAATTTGTGTGTTCATCAGGTATCAGGTAGACCTGACATTCGGACCTTTTCAGTCGTACCTGTCAGATCTACGTGATAGAGTGTGTGCTCATCAGGTGTCAGGTCTACCTAATAGTGAATGACTGGCCTAACACCTTATGTGCTATGTCGCTTATATTGATAGAGACAGCCACGCCAGTAATTTTACTGAAGGACCGTCTCTCTCAAGTTGAGCGATATCGTCTCCTACTTTAAATAAACTCTGTGTTTGAAGTGGATTGGAACACATCAGGCACACTCCATTTGTCAAATAAAGAGGTTTGACAGAAGGACCTGTAACAACGGAGGGCCTATCGTCCCGAAATCGACGAGAGAAGGAGGACAGGATAGGAGAAAGCCAGCCGTTAAAGTTCGCCTTGATGGGCGGAAATCTAACCCGCGACCTAGCGCTTACAAGGCAGGTGCGATACTCTCCAAACTAACTAGTCTGGCTAGTCCCTACTTGAAACAAACTTTCTGGATGCCAATTAGCATTGAGAGACAATCCTGTGTTACTTGAGTTCCTGGGGACAATTGCCACTTTGAATTTGGCACAAGAATTTAATATCATTTGTGTGTTGAACTCTGTGTTTACTTCTCTGAAGCGTTGAAATAGAATAGAATATTTGTTCACCTCTATAGTTTAATCTATTCATTCCATTCTATTCTATGTACTTCCTATAAGTATCATGCAGCGAAATTCAAGGCTTGAACTTGAAAATTTTGAACTTCTTCAAAGATGAACCGCGCTGTTTCTTGTTTCATATCTTGGAGGTCCAAGAGATTTTGTTTAATGATCCTGTTTTTGTTACTGGTACGGTTCTATTGAAGATGATAGAGACCATTAATGTTCTTGAGGAGATCTGAAGTCTAAGCAGTCTTCTCGACTGGGTCTGTGTCTATCCATTTGTAACCTACACTTCTAGAGCAGAGAAAAGCCCGAGTGTATCCAAATTCTTAGTGGAGACTACATATACAGAGCCGAAGAAACTTCGACCCAGACGGGAATTAAACCCATTTGTTGCATTTATCTTCATACGAATTAAACTGGAGTATCTTCATTAGAAGATTAGAACTCAACTGGAGTAACTTATTCATATGAACTGAAACAACTTGCATAGGAAATAATGCTAACTTCAGATACTAATGAGAGAATTGAGGATTCAACGGAATGTAAATGAATCACGTGTTGTAAAGAACGTATAGTAAACAACATGGAGTAAAGAACGTGCAGTAGAAACCGTAAGAACGTGTACTAAGGCCGGTATTACGCATAGACCATGGTAAGATGGTATTGTGAACCATCTCCCGAACAACGAGCTGGCAGATAGCTGGCAGATTACGTGGGTAAAACCAAGAGGTCAGCTTGCAAATTGGCATAAGCCAGCGCCTTTCACTTCCTTATTGCCCGATAGTAAATCAGTCTTGCAGTTAAAGTTCTTTTTTTATATTCTGAGATGTCTATTATTTGTACTTGGTAGGTACTCATCATTGTTTGAAGTTGATACCTCCTAATACCTAGTAGGTACCTACTAATAGTCAGCTAAGTAATGGCTGGTTCTACAACAGTTAATCGCAAAGTATAGCAATTTGCTACAGAGAGCCAGTTCTGTTTTGCGGAGTTCGACTATCATTGAGGGCCACGCGGGGGTCCTTTGAACGACTTCTACAGTTCACTGAACCTACCAGTCTTATCAAAACTAGGACTTGAAATGATACCAAGACAAATGAGACGTCGACATAGCTTTGTTTACAAATGTAACCAATAGTGTCTGTCCAATACGAGACGTGATTCTCCCCCCGAGGAGAAATGTAGGTCTAGGTTTGGATCACTCTTACTCTTAAGTTCTACTTTCGCTCGACTGGGCGTATAAGATCGGTTATCTGAGCAATAGATAATATGATATGCACTATCATTGTGTCAACCTGCCTCGGTGTCAACCTGCCTATCATCAACCTGCCTCGGTGGTGTAGTGGTCAAGGCGCTCGCCTGGTAAACAGGAGGGCATGGGTTCAATCCCAGCCGAGGTTCCTACAGTTGACTGAACCTACCAGTCTTGTCAAAACTAGGACTTGAAATGATACCAAGACAAATGAGACGTCGACATAGCTTTGTTTACAAATGTAACCAATAGTGTCTGTCCAATACGAGACGTGATTCTCCCCCCGAGGAGAAATGTAGGTCTAGGTTTGGATCACTCTTACTCTTAAGTTCTACTTTCGCTCGACTGGGCGTATAAGATCGGTTATCAGAGCAATGGATAATATGATATGCACTATCATTGTGTCAACCTGCCTCGGTGGTGTAGTGGTCAAGGCGCTCGCCTGGTAAACAGGAGGGCGTGGGTTCAATCCCAGCCGAGGTATATGGAATCCTCAATATAATTTGAGAATTTGACCACAATAATAGTAGTAGCCTACTGCTGGAGTAAAGGGACTTTTCAGTCCTATTTAGTGGTCAAGGCGCTCGCCTGGTAAACAGGAGGGCGTGGGTTCAATCCCAGCCGAGGTATGGAATTTTATCCTCAATGTTTGAGAATTTGACCACAATAATAGTAGTAGCCTACTGCTGGAGTACAGGACTTTTCAGTCCTATGCGAGCAGTACCTATAAATAAGCACTATTATACTGTGGTTTCTAAAGCTGGTTCACACACAGTCGACGGCCGTCGATCGATGTCGACTGAAACCGTCCACACTGCCTCGACAACATAGATTCAAGGTATGATATGCAATGGACTTCAGTAGTTACAGATTGATTGTCGGATATTCACTACATTCGGTTTTCTCCTTTTAGGTGACATTCACAAAAGGCTGTTAATTAAGGTACCAGTCTACCAGTACACTGTACTCACTGTAGACCCTTTCGCTACACTTGGTCTGGCGAGAGCCGTCTCTACGGAGTCTACCAAGTACCAAGTTTGTAGAGTAGTGTACACAGGTCATATAGAGCGCTTTATATTCTCGGTAGACCTTTACCTACTGGCACCTTTAGAGGAGTAAAGGGATGGAATTGCAAACTGTTCCAAAGTTTTTGCACTCGTGTACTTACCTACATTTTATCTGTAAAGCTGTGTCCACACGTAGTCAATGGCCGTCGATCGATGTCGACTGAAACCGTCCACACTGCCTCAAAAACATAGATTCGCCTCGTCGAGCGACATCGACGGACGTCGACAATGGGTGGACACAGCTTGAGAATTTTTATTACCTACCTACGCCAGCAGATTAAAATGTTTAGTCCATATAGGGTTTATGGTTACAGCCTTTGTAACATTGATCCCCCTATAAACCTACAGCTATACGAGGGTATGACATTTTTATGAATCAACAAGGTTGCCAGAATTACTAATTGATTCTTTAAGAATGTATTTTCACACAATATCACTACTATTATGATATGTATTAAATACATAAATTTTATGTTACGTAGTACATAATTATTACTTATGTAGGTACCATTACCATTGTATGGGACAATGTGCCCCCTAGTAGTATAAGTCGTATTGGAACAGTAGCAATGTCAGCAGTGGCGTAGCCTTTCAGTAATAAATACCTACTTTAGTTCATAACTCATTCAGACTTCTTTTGAAAACAAATATGGCCCCCTTAAAGGCCTCAATTACCTAAATCGGGCTAAAAACTTTTCAGGACATTGGCATAAAGGGTGGAAGATTTTTACCAAATTTTAACAAAATAGGACTAACCGTTCTTTTTCTTTTCTTTGCCTTTTCCCGTGTACAGACGGGGTCGACATTTTTTTGTCAGCCTCTCAATCAGCCCTAACTAGAGTGATTGCTTTGGGCTGACATTTGGTTTTGGCTATCGTTCCACAGTAAGAAACAAACCTGCAGAAAAACTCCGTAAAAATATTCTCCGAATTCGCCACTACGACAATGAACTGCGGCCATTAATGTTTTAATGTGTAAGAAGTTGGAATCAAGTCAAATAATTAGGTATTAACAATGTCCCTAATCATAGGGGACAGGTGCCAAAACTGGGGCTCTTCAGGAGTGTTTGGCCTCATCTAAAGGGACAAAAAGGAAAGTAAAATATAGAACAGTGGAAATAGGAGCAATACGTTCAAGTTTTTGAAAATAAGTTGAGGTGCCAAAACTGGGGCTCTTCAGGAGTTTTTGGCCTCATCTAAAGGGACAAAAAGGAAAGTAAAATATAGAACAGTGGAAATAGGAGCAATACGTTCAAGTTTTTGAAAATAAGTTTCATGCAATAAGTTTTAGGTATTTAGGTATACTTTAGAAAATCCACACTTTCAAGGTCATCATAAGAAGTATTATTTCACTAATGGCCTGCTGCATATTTGCTGATGCTCGAGCATTTTCATTGTATATTGTATATGTATGATGTTTTTGTAAATAAATAAGAAGTATTATAAAATAATAGTTATATTTTTTTAATCAATTTTCTGAAAAGCATTTCCAGTCTCTGATGTACATTCTTACTAATCTCACTCCCAAAGATATTCCCCCTAAGGAGTTCTTCGGCCTCATCTGAACGAACAGAAGAAGTAAAATGTAGAACAGTGGAAAAATTAGGTACTTTAGTAAAAACATACAATGTGATGGAAAGTGTTGTGATTGGTTTTAGAAGTGATTTTATTCTTCTTATGTTGGACCAGATTGGGATTAAGGAATCTTCTATGTTTTTCGACGGTATTGGGCACTATTTACCGATATTAAATATATATGCTTTTTATCTGAAAGGCATTTCCAGTCTCTAATTTACATTCTTACTAATCTCACTCTCATAGTCCCACAGATATTCATGATTTCTACCAAATCCACCATGGTTCCCAAATTAAAAGGGGGTCCGTTCTTCAGGCCTCTTTCCCCTATCGAGGTGTTACACACGTCTCTTGGTATGACTGTGGTTTCTAAAGCTGTGTCCACACACAGTCGACGGCCGTCGATCGATATCGACTGAAACCGTCCACACTGCCTCGACAACATAGATTCACCTCGTCGATCTATATCAACGGCCGTCGACTATGTACAGCTTGAGAATTTTTATTACCTACGTCATTAGATTAAAATGTTTAGTCCGTATTGGGTTTATGGTTATAGCCTTTGTAACATTGATCCACCTATAAACCTACAGCTATACGAGGGTATGACATTTTTATGAATCAACAAGGTTGCCAGAATTACTAATTAATTCTTTAAGAATGTATTTTCACACAATATCACTACTATTAATGATATGTATTTATGATACGTAGTACATATTATGTAGGTAACATTACCATTGTATGGGACAATGTGCCCCCTAGTAGTATAAGTCGTATTGGAACGGTAGCAATGTGACCAGTGGCGTAGCCTTACAGTAATTCAATTAATAAATAGGTAGTTCAGAACTCATTCAGACTTCTTATGAACACAGAAATGCCCCCTGAAGGCCTCAAGGACCCAATGTGTGCCAAAAACTATCACAAAATGACTATGAAGGGTTGAATATTTTTTTAGAAAAATTCAGCAAAGTCGGACTAACCAGAATTCCAAAGTTGTATTTATGATACGTAGTACATATTATGTAGGTAACATTACCATTGTATGGGAAAATGTGCCCCCTAGTAGTATAAGTCGTATTGGAACGGTAGCAATGTGACCAGTGGCGTAGCCTTACAGTAATTCAATTAATAAATAGGTAGTTCAGAACTCATTCAGACTTCTTATGAACACACAAAGGCCCCCTGAAGGCCTCAAGGACCCAATGCGTGCCAAAAACTATCACAAAATGACTATGAAGGGTTGAATATTTTTTTAGAAAAATTCAGCAAAGTCGGACTAACCAGAATTCCAAAGTAAAGGTGTGTCCACACATTGTCGACCGGCCGTCGATCGATGTCGACTAAAACGTCCTCTCTGCCTCGACAACATAGATTTACCTCGTCCATCGACGGCCGGTCGACACGTCTTAAGAAACAAACCTGCAGAAAAACTCCGTAAAAAAATTCTCCGAATTCGCCACTACGACAATGAACTGCGGCCATTAATGTTTTAATGTGTAAGAAGTTGGAATCAAGTCAAATAATTAGGTATTCTACTTGTAACTTTTTTTTTTGCTGACATGTACCTATATTTCAGAAGGTCATAGTATTGGTCATGGAGGTAATTATGTAATGTGTGCCCTATTCTCGACTGTATTTGGAATGTAATCTTTTCGTAACCGTATGCGATAGCGGAGGTCTTACTTATTGTCCCGAAATCGAAGAGACAAGGAAGACAGGATAGTAGAAAGCTAGTTATTCCGAAAAGGAACCTTTTATCTCTTTATAATTGAACCTTTTTGTAACTGTACCTATCTATGTAGTAAAGGAGGTCTTACCGTCGAAAAATCGAAGAAAGAAGGAGGACAGCTAGGATAGGAGAAAGCCAGCCGTTCCAAGAACGAATTCCTTGAGATAAAAATTGTCCCGGGCGGGATTCGAACAGCCTGGGATTCACTCTTAGTTAAGAAATAAATTTTTTCACCGACCTAGATTACCTAGTTTTGATGTGGGTACCTACCTTAACAAGTAGGTATATGTATATCGCCGTACCTATATTAGTAGTAAGTACCTAATTACTTATATTGATATGCATTAAATAAATATATTTGTTTTGATACTTAATTACCACGACTATCATTTAATACCTAAGGTAAAACACCTAGTCACCGCACCCCGACCAATAATCGGCACTTTTTAATTTAAGCAACTTTTTTTTTTGCTGACATGTATATTTCAGAAGGTCATAGAGGTACTTATGTAATATATGTGTGCCCTATTCTCGACTTCATTTGGAATTTAATCTTTTCGTAACCGTATGCGATAGCGGAGGTCTTATCGTCCCGAAATCGAAGAGAGGAGGACAGGATAGGATAATATAGTTAGGTGTATATAAAAATAAATATCTAGATATTAGGTAACAGGTAGAACCTAGGTATTTATAAAAATAAGTCAGATCATGAAATCACCTTGATATCAAAACTTCACATTAGTCATTAGTCATATTATCATGGCCATCAGACAAGAAGGTAGATAGTTGAACGAAAGAACTGAGTTTTAAGTTTTAACTTTTGTATGTTGTCCTCAGATTGGTCTAACAATTTAATTTACTCAAACCTCATGATGCCAAAATCTGATCCGTGACCTAACTATACTTATAACTCCTAAGGTCTTATTTTTGATAGAGGAAACTGTAACCATAGAGGTCTCATCGTCCCGAAAGCGAAGAGAGAAGGAACTAGTAGGTAATAATATATTTAGGTACCTATAGGTGTCTATAAAAATAAATATCTAGATATTAGGTAACAGGTAGTACCTACCTAGGTATCTATAAAAATAAGTCAGATCATGAAATCACCTTGATATCAAAACTTCACATTAGTCATTATCATTAGTCATATTATCATGGCCATCAGACAAGAAGGTAGATAGTTGAACGAAAGAACTGAGTTTTAAGTTTTAACTTTTGTATGTTGTCCTCAGATTGGTCCAACAATTTAATTTACTCAGGCCTCATATAATGCCAAAATTTGATTCGTTACTTAACTATATACTTATAACTCCTAAGGTCTTATTTTTGATAGAGGAAACTGTAACCATAGAGGTCTCATCGTCCCGAAAGCGAAGAGAGAAGGAAGACAGGACAGGAGAAAGCAAGTTGTTCCGAGAACGAACCTTATCTGTTCAGGATAAAATCCACCCGGGCGAAAATCGAACCCGCAACCTAGCGTTTACAAGCACAAGCGCTACCTTCCAAGCTAACTAGGCTGGATTGCACTTCTAATAGATCAGTTGCGCTTACTTGGGTGATATTTTGAAGTCATAGAGCAGGAAAAATGAGGACCAACGGAATTTTTCTTTTTCTTCTACGACTTCTAGATCCCGAGATAAATCGATTTAAAAATACAAGCGCTACCTTCCAAGCTAACTAGGCTGGATTGCACTTCTAATAGATCAGTTGCGCTTACTTGGGTGATATTTCAAAGTCATAGAGCAGGGAAAATGAGGACCAACGGAATTTTTCTTTTTCTTCTACTACTTCTAGATCCCGAGATAAATCGATTTAAAAAATACCGGTAAATCGTGAACTTTGACGTCACGGCATACACCCCCATAGGCGATGACGTCACATCAAATGTCCCGAGCAAAGCTCCCTCGCAGGCAACGCATTAATGTGTTTGTGCACATACGTTTCTGCGCAGTTCTTTCTGCTCCTCCGCTAGCGCGCTTGCATAGTGGCGCTACCTAACGGACGAAAAAAACAACTGCGTAAAGTCTGACGTCACACATATTTGATTTGCATAGTGGTGCTACCTAACGGACGAAAAAACAACTGCGTAAAGTCTGACGTCACACATATTTGAACTCTTTCATTAGAACGGAAAATAAAAATTGAAGAAGAAACTTCGACCCAGACGGGAATTAAACCCATTTGTTGCATTTATCTTCGTACGAATTAAACTGGAGTATCTTCATTAGAAGATTAAAACTCAACTGGAGTAACTTATTCATATGAACTGAAGTAACTTGCATAGGAAATAATGCTAACTTCAGATACTAATGAGAGAATTGAGGATTCAACGGAATGTAAATGCATCACGTGTTGTAAAGAACGTATAGTAAACAACATGGAGTAAAGAACGTGCAGTAGAAACCGTAAGAACGTGTACTAAGGCCGGTATTCTTGCATAGTGGTGCTACCTAACGGACGAAAAAACAACTGCGTAAAGTCTGATGTCACACATATTTGAACTCTTTCATTAGAACGGAAAATAAAATTTGAATTTTCGATCTTTTACAGTTATTTTTTCGGAGTTTTGACCTGAGATTTAGATTTTTCCCAACTTTTTACATAGGAATCGACCATTTATTTATAATTTTTATCCATTTGCAACTGCTCCATTGCATCCAATTTCGCGAAGTTTTTCATGGAACAGTGGGCAGAATGGCAGACATCTGGCCATAATGGTACACCTATATGGTCACTTCAGTCTTCGACACTGATTTACTAGAACAATGAATTTGGTAATGGACCACAACACCAGATAATGGTTCAAGTACCAAAGAGAATGTAAAGCTAGACCACGTCACCGAAAATGGCTGATCAATTGTACGAGTCCGAACCACTCACTATCAGGTACAGGTACACCTGATCAGGTCTGCCTGTCAGGTCTACCTGGCCTTAGAGTCCGAACCAAACGGTGACAATGAATTACCGGAGGTCAAACAAATTTCGCGAAGTTTTTCATGGAACAGTGGGCAGAATGGCAGACATCTGGCCATAATGGTACACCCATATGGTCACTTCAGTCTTCGACACTGATTTACTAGAACAATGAATTTGGTAGTGGACCACAACACCAGATAATGGTTCAAGTACCAAAGAGAATGTAAAGCTAGACCACGTCACCGAAAATGGCTGATCAATTGTCCTTAGAGTCCAAACCACTCACTATCAGGTACACCTGATCAGGTCTGCCTGTCAGGTCTACCTGGCCTTAGAGTCCGAACCAAACGGTGACAATGAATTACCGGAGGTCAAACCCAAAATGAGTCCAACATACAAGGTTCGCCAGAAGAATAGACGGTTACTTTCTATTACACCAATACTACAATACACCAATACTACAATACCAATACTACAATACACCAATACTACAATACCAATACTACAATACACCAATACTACAATACCAATACTACAATACACCAATACTACAATACCAATATTACAATACACCATGTAGGTATACTTACTTTAAGTTAGGTAGAGAGAACTGATGTAATATCGGAGTCGTACGAGCATAATAATTACCGTCCGGAAATCGAAGACGGAAGGAGGACAGGATAGGGGAAAGCCAGCCGTTCCGAGAACGAACCTTAGACACCTATTAGTTGAGGGTAGGTATCGGTATCAAGTTCAAGTGTATACGAAGTAGGTAAGTAGAGGTAAATGCCGATCGATAGCAAACTGTTGTAAGTATTTTTTTTAAGAGGTTTGACAGAGGGAACTGTAACTGCTATGGTCTTATCGTCCCGAAATCGAAGAGAGAAGGAAGACAGGATAGGAGGAAAACCTGTCTTCCTTCTCTCTTCGATTTCGGGACGATAAGACCATAGTAGTGTTGTAAGTAGGTGACTTAGGTATGAGCTTACTCGTTATTCTCTTGAATTTTCCGGGTTCATAAGAATTTAGAATGCAATCAGGAGCTATGTGAATGCTACATACGCAGAACAATTTTCATAATTTTTATGTACACTCCATGTTCAAAAGGTTTTTTTTTATGTCTTTGAGGAAACATTCTGCTCAACAGTTTTTTTTTAATGTTTACTTTTTTCCGACTTTGTTTTATGTATTCTACCAACTTTTCCTTAACGAATAAAAAAGTGGAAATATTTTGGTTCCATTATGTTTTTTAGTGGCTAACGGACCAGTGGTATGTAATGTAGGTAGGTAGAAAGGTACCCATCCATACCGTAAATTAGATAGTAGGTACCGTTAAAGTGTAGGTAGTTAGGTACAGTCTGCAAACTTCAAACTTCTGTAAGTAGGTAATAAAATTACGGAATTATAGCAATCTTTCTGTTATTTGCGGAAACACAAAATGGAAATTTCAATGTGAAATTGAATTCATTGTTTCATTCTCAAAGAAAGTAGGTGCATCTTCCTATTCACCTAGGTATATTCTTCTTTTTGTAGTAGGTACAAAAAGAAATTTGTAGATAGGTACCTTGATTCTAGATTTCATAATTGAGTACATGGCTACCTGTGTCTAGAAGCTTTTTCTGTCACACACGTTTCGACGCGGCGCGGCAGAAACGAAAATTTCAATGTGAAATTGAATTCATTATTTCATTCTCAAAGAAAGTAGGTGCATCTTTCTATTCACCTAGGTATATTCTTCTTTTTGTAGTACAAAAAGAAATTTGTAGATACCTTGATTCTAGATTTCATAATTGAGTACATGGCTACCTGTGTCTAGAAGCTTTTTCTGTCACACACGTTTCGACGCGGCGCGGCAGTCTGTCAGACGGTCTGACGGATCGCGGACTGTAAGACCTAGGTCTGTCAGACGGTCTGACTGTAAGACCTAGGTCTGTCAGACGGTCTGACTGTAAGACCTAGGTCTGTCAGACGGTCTGAGCGTGAATGGGGGACATAAGCTATCAACGTAATCCCAATCTACCTACCTCTTTACCTACGTTACAATCATGTTAAAAGTATGCGTAGGTAACTATATTAGGTACTCATTGAAGGTATTGGGGATTCAGATTGCGTAGGTACATATTATGTACTAGGTAGGTATTATACCTATCCTATGAAGGTATATGTATGTATTGAAGATTTATTTACATAGGTACAAAGATTCTCTTGTAATACCTAGGTACCTACTGTTTACCTACTTTCAGGTCTTGTGTCCTCATACCTAGTTACAACCGAGTACTAAACAATGTAGGTAGGTACACACCTACTTTAGGTAGGTATTTCATTAATGATGTCTCTTGCATTCTTGCATAGGCACGACACAATTATTTCTGTACAAATATTAACTATTTACCTACATCATAGGTATACAAACCTATCTATACAGAGGGAAAAAATCGCGGTCAAGATCATACCTATGTCGAACCAAAAAAGCCACAAAGGATAAAATATGAGTTTTACCCCTGCTTGTTTCTCATACGAAACGATTAGATAAATATACCATCCATCTTCTTGTTCTACTGCACCTTTTCCCAATGTATGTGGGGTTGCGTTACCATCTATTTCACGTACCCCTCTAAATCCCTCCGTATCCGTACCCTTCTAATAAAGGTACAACTCTGACGCATCGTATTTATTATGCACCTTAATAAATAGGAAATAGGATTTTTTTTTAAAGATGAGTATTCTACCGCCGTTTTTATTTCGTAGCAATGGAACAACTGCTACATTAGACGCTTGTGGCCTGTGTCGTAGCATGCCCATCCCGTAGTATGCCTCTCATCAGATGGGCGAGAAGAGACACAATACTTCCCATTTAGGTGCTGGCTCAACACGAGAACACCAGAAAGTAACCCGTTGAAATATTTGCAATCGAAAAACGAGTACAAACTTTTGTCGATGGTGGGATTCGAACCCGGGACCTTCTGCATGGCAAGCAAGCGCGCTACCACTGGACCAACCGTGCCCCCTATTGACCAGGGCAATCCAGGGCTCGCGCGGAAATTGTCGACCCGCCGACGGCCTCAACGGGAGCTGACAGCCGGACGAGTCACCCGTGACTTCGCTTTTGACGTGGACTAGAATACCAACGGCGTAGCCAACATGCGCTTCGCCGAACTTCCCAATCTCGGACTTGTCCGAGTGTACCCGACCGAATGAGTCGCGGTATGTGATGTTGATGTAGGCAGTGGTGTAGCTTTCATACTCGTCCGTGTAACCGCCACTGGTGCCCCATTCAGAACTCGTGAGGGCGTGAGTGGAAGAGAGGAGAGAGAGGAGAAACGTCAGACCAGATATGGACATTGCCATTCTAACTACATTGGGTTGGAATGGTTCGAACCTACCCAAAGCCTCTGCTTACATTCAAAAAACTTAGATTTGATTTTGATTTTAAATCGCACAAGGAAGGGCTTCAAAGTTTGAATTGGATTGGATTTTTGGTTTAAAAATTCAAACCCAACACGGCGAAAAACTTTGAACTTTGAGCTTTGGTCGAACTTAAAGTTGAACTTGTTTCTTGGTTTAATCAAGCATAAAAAAGTTACTCTAAGTATTACTTAGCTGCTAGATATGGACATTGCCATTCTAACTACATTGGGTTGGAATGGTTCGAACCGCCCCAAAGCCTCTGCTTACATTCAAAAAACTTGTATGTGATTTTGATTTTAAATCGCACAAGGAAAGGCTTCAAAGTTTGAATTGGATTGGATTTTTGGTTTAAAAATTCAAACCCAACACGGCGAAAAACTTCGAACTTTGAGCTTTGGTCGAACTTAAAGTTGAACTTGTTTCTTGGTTTAATCAAGCATAAAAAAGTTACTCTAAGTATTACTTAGCTGGTAATTAAATTTGAACAGTTATTTAGTTAGGTACCAATTTATTTTTAGTATCTCACTTGATTATTTATTAGCAAGATAGTAATTTTTTATTTAATTAGTCACTTTCGTTGCACAAACTTGACTATTTTATTTTTATTAAAATGAATCTGGGGAGAGAGAGAAAATGTACTGTTTGGTTACAACATCCATCATTTTTTGTGTGTGTGTGGTAGATAAGAAATACGTCATTGGTAATTATGTAGGTACCTATAAGCCTGATTCACACTATAGTGCCAGTCAAGGTCCAGTCACGGTCCGGTAACGGTCCGATCAAAAGATTGAGTATTCACACTATCGTTCAAGCAACGTTCATGCTTCGGTCATGCTTCGGTCATTTTTCTTTCATTTCTAGTTGGTCTGAACGAAGGAATGTTGATCGTTGCTTGATCGCTGCCTATTCACACTACAGTGCCAGTCTCGCTCCGGTCACGGTCCAGTTTCGGTCCGATCAAAAAGATTCGTCGCGAGAATGTTCCAAATTTTGACTGTGAGCTGACCGTTACCGTACCTTGACTAGAACGTCTAGTGTGTACACTCGCATTTACTTGCCTTCAACAATCATTTGATCGGACCGATACCGGACCGTGACTGGACCTTGACTGGCACTATAGTGTGAATCAAGCTATACTCAATCTTTTGATCGGACCGTTACCGGACCGTGACTGGACCTTGACTGGCACTATAGTGTGAATCAAGCTATACTCAATCTTTTGATCGGACCGTTACCGGACCGTGACTGGACCTTGACTGGCACTATAGTGTGAATCAAGCTATACTCAATCTTTTGATCGGACCGTTACCGGACCGTGACTGGACCTTGACTGGCACTATAGTGTGAATCAGGCTCTATCCTGTTCATATTCTCTCTTCAATTTCAGGATAATGACATCTCCGTTTTTACAGTTACCTCTATGAAACCTCCTGAAAAAAATCTTCATCCTTCTGCTGCTTCAAAGACCAAAAAAAAAAAAAATGTTTTTTTTTTTTTTCAAGTGTAAAAATAAAATAAATATTCTTCATCCCAGGATTCCATGCGACCATCGTAAGCAATAAATACTTTGTAAAGTTCTGTTCTGGATTTTATTATTTCGCATAATGTTTTGATTAAATTTCCCGGAATTTTCTGCTTGTTTTATCGGATTAATTTTATAGCTTTCTCGAGTCTATATTATTTTTCAATTTTATTTTTACAAGTTTAGTAGCAACTTTGTTTAGGATAAATCGACATGTTATTAATAGATCATAGGGTACATAATTATATAATTGAATTATGGAATTTCCATAATAAAATAGATATTTTTATCATTAAGAAAGTAAAAAAAAACTTCAAATAAGTTATCTACTGACCTACATAATTATGTAAGAGATTGTTTTGATCGGAATGATAATTTACATACTAACTTAATCAAATTAGGTCCCCCTTAAACCTTCCACTTCTCCCTTCCCTATATATTATCCTCCCCTAGTCCCCTGCATACTATAATTATGTGTAAATGTACCTACCTACCTGTAGGTATTATTTATTGTCATTGGGAATGGAGATAGTAAATTCAATTACCCCTGATCGAATCCACTTGTTCAACTTTCTATTATTTTATTTCTATGTACATATTTCTAGATAAAGAAAGAGGACATGAGTACAAAGGTCACACCAGCAAATATGTCACCATGCTAGATATAGCTACTAGACTTAACCCTTTCACCCCGACTTATTTTAGGAAGAGTCTTTCAATTTTCCTGATCAGGCAATGTTATTTGGGCTATAAATGAGGACTCTACAAAAAGATTTATGTCCTCCTAGGACTACTGAACAAAAATTGATCTGGCGACAAAACCAGACAAGTTAGCCAAGTGGATTTTACTGACATGTTAGATCACAAGAGAAACATTTGAAAAACATTGAGAACGGAATTTTTTTCATTTTTTTCGATAGGTCTAGACTAGAACGAGAACGATATATCCCACTTTTAAAAATAATGATTCTGTGGGACATACTGTCCCTTTAGGGGTGAAAGGGTTAATATAGCTGCAATAATGCTAACACAATAGCAAAATGTACCTATGTGAGGGGCAAGACTTAATGACTGACATCTTAGATCACAAGAGACATTTGAAAAACATTGAGAACGGATTTTCTCATTTTTTTTTCGATAGGTCTGGAACGATATATCCCACTTTTAAAAATAATGATTCTGTGGGGCGTATTGTCCCTTTAGGGGTGAAAGGGTTAATATAGCTGCAATAATGCTAACACAATAGCAAAATGTACCTATGTGAGGGGCAAGACTTAATGTTATAGCTGCGAGACAATAGGAATCTACCTACTGAGGGGCACGGCCCTGGGATGTGGTAGGGGCACGGCCCTGGGATAACCTGCCTCGGTAGCGTAGTGGTCAAGACGCTCGTCTGGTAAACAGGAGGGCGTGGGTTCGATCCCAGCCGAGGCATGGAATTTTATCCTCATTTATTTGAGATTTTGACCACATAATAATGGAGCTCTAAGGGTTAGGTGGTAGAAAACGCCTCCGGCGTTAACCTCGCCTAGTGGTTACCTTCCACTCAAGAGTCTATTATTATTATTATTAACGCTACGTTTAGAACCACTTTCCATACCCAAAGTCCCCAGTAATAGGACATCTCGAGCGGGCATAGCTTTCAAACAGAACAGCTATTAATAATATCATCTCCCAAGTCAGACTGTGCAGTACCCAATTAAAAAATCTATTAATTTATCACGACCTGGTGTCTATCTCTTGGTTTTTAATTTCTCCGTTCTGTTGAAGGCAAGAGATGCGGAGTGAAGAGAAGGATTTGATTTTTTCTCCTCTCAAAGGATTACGGACGTACTGATTTTGGTTGTTGATCATTAAATATTTTAGGGAAGTCACAAAAGATCTAATCAGATCGCAAGTAACATAGGGCATAAACTGCCGATGGTCCTTCTTATACCCAATATTACCAATCCTTGAAGGAAGGATCATGGTCATGAACTGTCTGAAAACAAAGGAGAAATTTAGATCTACTCATGTCAAACAAAACCAATTTTTGGTGCATTCTATTGATATAAACTGACATTTAGATAAGACGAAAACATCAGCAGAGTCAAAAGTAAGGAAATATTGACCAAAGAGCCTCTCTGTGAATAAAAGCTCTGTCTGGAGCACCCCAATTTGATGGGGTGCTTTCAAAGCCAAAGGC
>NW_007377580.1:308150-315795 GCF_000475195.1 Diaphorina citri
AGAGTCACAGTCCTGTTACGCACGACCTTGCAATAGCTTCAGGTTTGATGATTTTTCTTGTACCTACTTTTTATTGTTGGACGCTGCTTTGTGAATCAACTTTTCTTGCCAAGATCATGGGGTTCATGATTTGAAGCTCACGAATTTCTTTCACTTTAATGTAAAAGTGAAGTAGATTTTGTTTCTATTTCCTACAATGTTGATATGGAGTTTCATAAAGTTACTGAGTCTTGTATCATACCTATTGAGATTCATAAGTTCCTCATAATTTACGATAAGTTAGTTTCCCCAAACTTTTCAACGCTGCATTGTTCAAACCAGATTGTATATCAACCTTTCATTTCTCATTGTTTTCACACATCCTTTCATACGTGGAACGTTCTTTATAATATATGTATCTATGTATGTGATTCTTCAAGTACAGTTTTCTCTAATTAATGATATTCATGGAGTACACTCCAGAGCGAAAAATTCGGGATGGTTTGGACTAGGTCGTTGGTTTGAAAAGGTTTGTTCTCGGAACGGTTGGCTTTCTCCTATCCTATCTTCCTTTTCTCTTCGCTTTCGGGACGATAAGACCTTAGCTAGCAGTTACAGTTCCCTCTGTCAAACCTCTTTAAAAAAGAGTGATAATGATAAAGGAATGAGGAGCTTGGAAAAAAGATTACAAGAGGGATGTAGAGAGGGTTAGAAAAAGGACAAAATAAACATAAGTGATAAGGAATAAGGAGGATAATATTTATTAAAAAAAAAAAAAAAAACACGTCTGCTAAAACTATCTCAAGATTATTTCACGGAACCGGTTTTAGTTTTACAGATCAGTTTTTTGTTCCGAGTTGTGTAAATTCAGGCTAGTAGGTGGAGTAAACTACACTACACTCTACACTGCACCAAACAGATGGTCCTACTGACATAGATTATGATCGACTTAGGACACTACACCATACACCATATGATCGCTAAACACTACTACATAGGTCTCCGTGTTGGACCGACGGATGGTTGAAAGAACGGAGTGAGGTTTGAGTTTTAACTCAACGATTGAGTAGGTATTAGGTCCTACATAAGTAGGTACCTACATATTATTTAGTTTGTAAATTTTCGTTTGTACCTAGGTACTCACATTTTTACTTTCTATTACTACAGTTATAGCAAAGCTATACTAGTAATGAGAAAGTATTGCAATCGGTCCATTTTTTTTTTTTTTTTTAAGAGGTTTGATAGAAGGAACTGTAACTGCTGAGGTGTTACCTTCCTGAAAACGCAGAGAGAAGGAAGTCAGGATACGGGAAAGCCAGCCGTTCCGAGACCGAACCTTATCTGTTTAATAGTCAAAAAATTTCCCATCGCTAAGGGCCATTATTGTATGCTATGCCATATGCCTCTACCGACCTACCTACCTAATACCTGGTACAGTAGCACCTCGATTATTTCAACTAATTGGGACCGGGGGTAGTTGAAATGATCGAGGTTGATATAATCACTTTCTATGATCTTTTCCTCTGATAAGATAGGATAATCCTTTGAAAGATAGAAAAAACAATGGATTTTGAAGTTGAAATAATAGAGAGTTGATATAATGGAGGTTGAAATAATCGAAGTTCTACTGTATGCTACCTATGTGTGATATGCCAGCGGCTATACGTAGCTCTAGTGTTGTATGCCAGTTATGCCAGAGTGATATGCCCGGTGGAACCTATACTGTCCAGCTAATCTAATCTACAAGACCGAGGAATTTAATATCAACACTAGCCACTAACTTATACCTACGTCTACACAGAGGACTATCAACATGGTGTAAGTACGTAGCGTAGGTAGTAGGTACCTGCTGGGTATAGTACCTAATAATTAGGTACCTATTGTATAAGACCAGCAGAGTTGAAGAAATCAACGTGTCTGTTTAATTTTAATTGAATTTTTACTTGGCTAAAAAAAGCATTTTTACCGGACTATTTTTTCATGTTTCACACATGGCCTTGCTGCTTAGCGTGTAAATAAATATTTTTTTTTTTTTTCGTGTTTGACAGAAGGAGAGAGAAGGAGGACAGGATAGGAGAAAACCAGCCGTTCCGAGAACCAACCTTTTCTGTTAAGGATGAATTTCGCCCCAGGTGGAAATTGAATCTGCGGTCTAGCATTTACAAGGCATACGAGCTACCCTCCAAGCGAACTAGGATGGCTACGGAGGTCTTATCGATAAGAGAAAGCCAGCCGTCCCAAGAATGAACGTTATCTGTGAAGGGTGAAGTTTGCCCTTGGTGGGAATCAAATATGCGACCTAGCGCTCACAAAGCAGGCGCACAGGACTACCATTGAGCACAAGAGTAGGTACAGACTTTACAAGTTTACTACTCTTTGAAATTCGCAATTTCGCAGAGTGCCGTGTTGTATACAAGGATAACGAGGAGAGTGATCGGAAATAGAGAGTAGAAGATAATCGCCTACATACCTAATTATGTACCTACCTACATAAAAAAAAGTCTAGAAGATAGTAGATATTACCTTAAGAAACCACCTACAAACTTTCAGTATGACGTAACGCGTCAAACGATTAGACAAGACATGCGTCTTCAACATGATTGATAGTCTCTGTATAAAATAGCATGTAATCAAAGTTCGCATACCCATCGATGAAATGAACCGTTCTATAACTCCTCAATTAAAAACGGAACACCTTATAAGTCATTCGTCATCAGAAGAGAACTATGCACTTTTTACTGTCCTCTGAATACATCAGAATTAGCTCATAGGAAGGAAAGTACCTACCTAATGTGTTCGGTCAAAATTTTCGATGGTCAATTTTTAGGGCGAAAACATGCTAACCATGTTTTAAGGTCCCTATACATATAAGGTCACAGGTCAGCCACTCACTATCAGGTAGACCTCACAGGTGTACCTGATAGTGCCTGGCTGGCCTAAGAGTGACCATGTAGAAAATCGTGTTCGATTTTTTCCGGCCCCTCTCAGGCTGGTTGAGGATGTGAGGAGGCCGGTAGCTTGCCACCGAAAGGAGGGTAAAACCCAGCATCTTCCTGAAAACGCAGAGAGAAGGAAGTCAGGATACGGGAAAGCCAGCCGTTCCGAGACCGAACCTTATCTGTTTAATAGTCAAAATTTTCCCATCGCTAAGGGCCATTATTGTATGCCTCTATTGACCTAATACAGTAGAACCTCGATTATATCAACTTCAAAATCCATTGTTTTTTTTTTCTTCAAAGGAAATCCTATCTCATCAGAGGAAAAGATCATAGAAAGTGATCATTTCAACTACCCCGGTCCCAATTAGTTGAAATAATCGAAGTTCTACTGTATGTAGCTACCTATATGTGATATGCCAGCGGCTTTAGGTAGCTCTAGTGTTGTATGCCTGAGTGATATGCCCGGTGGAACCTATACTGTCCAGCTAATCTAATCTACAAGACCGAGGAATTTAATATCAACACTAGCCACTAACTTATACCTACGTCTACACAGAGGACTATCAACATGGTGTAAGTACGTAGCGTAGGTACCTGCTGGGTATAGTACCTAATAATTAGGTACCTATTGTATAAGACCAGCAGAGTTGAAGAAATCAACGTGTCTGTTTAATTTTAATTGAATTTTTACTTGGCTAAAAAAAGCATTTTTACCGGACTATTTTTTCATGTTTCACACATGGCCTTGCTGCTTAGCGTGTAAATAAATATTTTTTTTTTTTTTCGTGTTTGACAGAAGGAGAGAGAAGGAGGACAGGATAGGAGAAAACCAGCCGTTCCGAGAACCAACCTTTTCTGTTAAGGATGAATTTCGCCCCAGGTGGAAATTGAATCTGCGGTCTAGCATTTACAAGGCATACGAGCTACCCTCCAAGCGAACTAGGATTCGGGCTTTAAAGTCTAAATCTAAAGCGTTATCTACAAAGAGAAACATTCACTTTCGTCAAATAAGTTCCACAAATGACAAAGTTCAGATTGTAAGAGGACAAGCTAACAAACTTTCTGCCATAAAAACTAAATAAGGGATAAAGGGGGGGACCTCTTAAAACCAGAAAAAATGGCAAAAATTCCGACCATTCTGACAACGCTAATTTTGGACGAAAGAAGTCCTCAAAACAGATCATTTCTTGGTGACTAAAATCCTTAGAACTTAGAATCCTTAGATCAAATCATCGAACTACACCAGGAAGTAAAAGACATTCTTGCCCTACGGATAACCAAGTAGCAACCTAGAACTTTACCTATACCTCGTACCTTCAGTAGGAAATTAAAATAAAATAAATAGGTTGGTTTTATGAAAGTGGAACAGTAATAGATACACAAACACAATAAAAGTAAAAGTAAACAATAATGAAATTGTCCAGCCGTCCCAAGAATGAACGTTATCTGTGAAGGGTGAAGTTTGCCCTTGGTGGGAATCAAATATGCGACCTAGCGCTCACAAAGCAGGCGCACAGGACTACCATTGAGCACAAGAGTAGGTACAGACTTTACAAGTTTACTACTCTTTGAAATTCGCAATTTCGCAGAGTGCCGTGTTGTATACAAGGATAACGAGGAGAGTGATCGGAAATAGAGAGTAGAAGATAATCGCCTACATACCTAATTATGTACCTACCTACATAAAAAAAAGTCTAGAAGATAGTAGATATTACCTTAAGAAACCACCTACAAACTTTCAGTATGACGTAACGCGTCAAACGATTAGAAACAAACACAAAAATTTATGAAAAAAAAAAAAAAAAAAAAAAAAAAATCTCGCCAAACCGGAACTAAATTCAAAAAAGGAAATGTATCACTTTGAATTAATTTTCCATGGACATCACAGATAAGAACGAGTTATATTTTTCGTCGAAAAAAGTTTGATAACGAAATCACTCGCAACAATAGGTAAACGAACTTTTTTCTGATAACGAAAAATTTCGTCCCACACACGTTTATCGAAAAGAATGAATTTCTTTCGTTAAAACCGCGTGCACTCAGCAACGTTCAGATTGAGACTGAAGCAAAACGAAGCAAACAGGAAAAAAAAAAAAAAAAAAAAATTCTCGTCAAACCGGAACTAAATTCAAAAAAGGAAATGTATCACTTTGAATTAATTTTCCATAGACATCACAGATAAGAACGAGTTATATTTTTCGTCGAAAAAGTTTGATAACGAAATCACTCGCAACAATAGGTAAACGAACTTATTTCTGATAACGAAAAATTTCGTCCCAAACACGTTTATCGAAAAGAATGGATTTCTTTCGTTAAAACCGCGTGCACTCTGCAACGTTCAGATTAAGACTGAAGCAAAACGAAGCAAACAGAGACACAGAAGGCAACATTAAATTTTTATCTTTGAAACGTTTATGCTTGTCTTCGTACATTGTGCTATGCAATCCGCAGTGCAAGATAAATGGCTTTTTTTTTGTGGCTAATTTTTTCGCCGTGTTGTGCTGACAATTTTATTGGGGGAAAAAAAACCCTCGAATCGACTCTGCCAAAAATCAGGTTGGTACCTAATCCCAAGTTTGACTTGAGGATAAAACGGACAAAAAATTAATGGAAAAAAAAAAAAAAAAAAATCTCGTCAAACCGGAACTAAATTCAAAAAAGGAAATGTATCACTTTGAATTAATTTTCCATAGACATCACAGATAAAAACGAGTTATATTTTTCGTCGAAAAAAGTTTGATAACGAAATCACTCGCAACAATAGGTAAACGAACTTATCTCTGATAACGAAAAATTTCGTCCCACACGTGTTTATCGAAAAGAATGAATTTCTTTCGTTAAAACCGCGTGCACTCAGCAACGTTCAGATTGAGACTGAAGCAAAACGAAAACGAAGCAAACAGAGACACAGAAGGCAACATTAAATTTTTATCTTGGAAACGTTTATGCTTGTCTTCCTACATTGTGCTATGCAATCCGCAGTGCAAGATAAATGGCTTTTTTTGTGTGGCTAATTTTTTTGCCGTGTTGTGCTGACAATTTTATTGGGGGATAAAAAAACCCTCGAATCGACTCTGCCAAAAATCAGGTTGGTACCTAATCCCAAGTTTGACTTGAGGATAAAATGGACAAAAAATTAATGGCCCTGAAGGACCAAAAACTATTTCCGGCCTGAAGGACCAAAAACTATTTCCGGCCTGAAGGACTAAAAATTAAATCTGGCCCGAAGGACTAAAAACTATTTCCGGCCTGAAGGACCAAAAACTATTTCCGGCCTGATTATGGAGATTTTAGCGATGAAAAATTGATCATACCTATCTCAGGATCGGTTTAGATTTTCGCAAAATCCTTTCTTATTGCACACCTAGACCATAAAAGGAATATTCCTACCAAATTTCAGCTTTCTAGGTGTTGTGGTTCTCGAGATAGAGCGATCAGTGTGTGAACTATGAAATGTGAACTGTGAATGAGTGAATGGATCTTGTTCTTATAATATAAGATTATGTAGTAATAGGGAGCGCGCAGCGCGACCGCATTCACAACCGCCAAGCCCCAGGAGCGCGCAGCGCGACCGTAAACAAGGGAGCGCGAAGCGCATGCACAACCGTGCGAAGCCCCGGGAGCGCGCAGCGCGACCTTAAACAAGGGAGCGTTAAACTTAGTCTTCTTTAACCACAATCGAGTAAACTACGGGCTAAAAATTTCCGGAGGGACGGGCCCAGCTTGTTTAATTATTACCTACTACTCGTAAAATTTCGTGGTACTAACTGAATGTTTAGAGCACAGGATATAATTCAATGGAGGAATGAAGAAGAGACCTTTGTCCAACAGTGGACAGATAACGGTTGCCCATGATGATGATGAAAAAAAAAAAAAAAAAAACATGCTTGAGGGTAGATAGTGTACCTACCTACCCAAACATGCTTGAGGGTAGATAGTGTACCTACCTAATGAACCCATCGTTTTAATGGATCATTAGAAGACTTTAAATACTTTGAGTATACGCTACCTAACTCTGCCAAAAATCAGGTTGGTACCTAATCCCAAGTTTGACTTGAGGATAAAATGGACAAAAAATTAATGGCCCATGAAGTTTTTTTTTTTTAGTTGGAATACCTATGTAAGCTAATCATTATTCTATTATTATTTTGCAATATCGTTTCGGTCAAGGTCTCTCTGAAATAAGGAGTTGTTGTTGTTTTTTGTATTTATTTAAGTGTAATTTTTTTCTTCTATTTTACAAAATAAATGTAAAAAAAAAAAATCCAGACGAAATTGCACAGTGTAGAAAAATGAAAATGATAAATTGAAGAGACAAGAGGATGAATTGATTTTTGTTCAATTCGGTTTGAGTGGTTATGCGATTAGGCCGCCTTTTAAAACGAAGTTTAACTGGCAACTGTTTAGTTCGTTTGACATAAAAGGTAGACCCTGTCTTCTTTTCATCTTCAGTACACCCACAGTGTAGAAAAATGAAAATGATAAATTGAAGAGACAAGAGGATGAATTGATTTTTGTTCAATTCGGTTTGAGTGGTTATGCGATTTGGCTGCCTTTTAAAACTAATTTTTACTAGTAACTCTTTGTTTCGTTTGTCATAAAAGGTAGACCCTGTTTTCTTTTCATTCGCCTTTTCCGCGTACAGATGGCTGTCATCCCAATAAAAATTTAGGAACTTAATTCTGATTAAAAGCTTTCAGAAAGCAATTTCTGCTGCACGTAGGTCA
>NW_007377581.1:0-1851 GCF_000475195.1 Diaphorina citri
CCTTATTCTTTAGTACTGTTTTGCAATCTCACCAACATCAGAAGGCCATACTGTGATGTGAGGATGTGAGTGGAACCATCCAATCACCCTCAATTCCCTGTTGTATAATTTAGACAGCTTCTCTGCCTCAGTGACAGCTTCAAACAATTGTTCTGGGGAAGCTTCCACTCGGTCATGTTTGCTTGTGAGACGCAGAGGAATCACCATAGTGTAGACATGGACTGACTTTACACCTTTTTCTTCCTTGGTCTGGAAATGAGAAATTTCAAAATTGAAATTTTAAAACCTTGAAAATATATTCAAGGGATTGAAAAGACAAGAAATACAGCATTGTGAGGACAATTTTATTAAGAAGGGTTTAAGTTCAGTGAAATGGGTCAACAGAAGAGTCTGACATATGCCTACCAGAAAGTTGTGAATAAGAAATTAGGACACTTTGAAAGCTATTAGCCACCTACACACATTAACCTCAAACAGCCTGAGTGAGACCAGCAAAAGCCAGCAGTATGGGATTACCCAGATGGTCACCTATACAGATAATAATCATGGATATTTAACTTCTGTGGTCTAGTGGGAATGGGTGCATTTGATAGGTAACCCATATGTGGGTTTCATTTGGCTAACAGATGGGTGCAGAGCCCACTAGTGACTATGGCTGGCTCTTAGGCCATTGGGGATAAAATAGAACCAGCTGTGAAAAGAGAAAGAACTGGTCAATGAGACTTACCTCTCCGATCAACATACTGAGAACTTCCAACTTATCATTAGATAAGGCAAGATAGAACATTGAAAAGTAGACATCTTCAGAAATGTATGCAACATCCAGGGACATGGTTATCTACAGTTTTTACGACTAACTCTGATTCAGATGGAGCAGAACGCAGAGCAGCACAGAGACAACTAGAGTGGAAATCCAATTGTCCTCAGTTACTTTCACTTCTAATAAAACGAAACGGCCAGACAATTTTTCTTCTTCCAACTTCCAAGTTCCAAGGTAGGTAGTTTTTCTTTTTACTTTTTTTGTTTACATTTTTTTATCAGTCAATACAACGTTGCCAAATAGCCAAGTTCTTAAAAAAGCGAGTTTTTTTCTGTGATCAGTGGCGATCAACCAATGAGGGTGTGTTTATGAACAGGGCTGAGTTGAGCTCGGACGACGTGAGATAGCTGTCCCGGCGGCAATTTTTAAAATTCATTTTATATTTATTTTTGTTTGCTTTGTAATTTGCTTGTTTTTAATAGCTAATATAAATGAAAAGTATAATATAAACGTGCAAACTAAAGATAAAAAGTAAAAAATGAATTCAGATTGTACAAGTTGCGGAAAAAAAAACAAAAATTCGAATTTCCCGCCAACTTTACACACAAAAAGGCCGACGATGGCCTATCTCAGCCCTGTACATAAACACAGCCTGAAGCTTGCCAATGTCAACCAGTCAATGTCATACAGACTGCTATCCACAAAAGCAAATGAAGTACACATTCCTTTAGTGTGGAAGAGTAACGCCAAAGAATGCGTAATATTTACTACCTATACCTATACCTATATATTTGTAATATTTTATTATTTTATAAGATGTTTATTACCTTCTTGTCATACATATACATATATCTATATCAATTATTGTTACAAATAAATAAAACATAAAAAACATATAAAACAAATCATTAGATACCTAGATCCGGTGGGGTAGGTAATAGGTATCTTTTTTTGTCGAGCGTTATTGCTAAGTATTTTAAAATCATTTTACTAACAGATAAAACCTATGGTCATCTATTCCATTTTTTCGCTAACACATTCACTCTGGCTGTATGGTCGAGGCTTAGTGCCAAACCAATGCCAAAAAAAAA
>NW_007377581.1:3112-5506 GCF_000475195.1 Diaphorina citri
TTTTTTTATACTAACCTCTTTCTCCCTGGACACATACATAGATGACAGTGTCTGGACTGGTCAGGTTGAGTCCAGTCATTTGGTCGCAGTCTTCCTTCACCAGAGGTGTGCCTATCTGTACTCCATTAGATCCAGACAGCAAAGCCAGCTGATACTTGCTAGGTCCCATGTAGGAGATGAGTACAAGGTCATTGACCCCGTCCCCTGTCAGGTCATCAACAATGAGAGGGAACTTCATCTTCCCATCTTTGTACCCATTGTTGGTTTTACGCCAGAGCAGATTACCTGGAAGCAAAGAGGGGGAGAAAAAGTTGAATGGTTTCTTCAAATTAAATTGATCCCAAGGGCAAAATAAACCTAAAACCTTTACAAATTGAGGTTGTCTGAAGGCATGTGATGTGTTCTAATTTTCAATCACTCAACCCCAATTAATTAAATACTTAGTAAGTGAATTATGTAAGGTTTGGTATTTTGTAACAAGTAAGAATTGGTGCTTTATTCAGGCTGTTGAAGTAGGACAAGTAGGTACTTAAGAGTTATTTATTTCAGTGGGTTACTGAATTTATCAAAACTGTACTTTCTACTCACCTGTAGCTTGAGAGAGCACAGCCAGGTATCCATTATCTGCAATCACAATACAGTCCAGCACACCATCCAAATTTATATCAATCAAACCACAATCTACTTCTTTAGGAACATTGTTAAGTGTCTTCCGCCACAGCTCTACAGGCCGTACACTGTCCAAAGCAATGAGACCTCCACCTGTAGGAGGTGGTTGACCACTGCGCAGAGACATTTGGCGTCTTTCAAATATTGGACTTCTCATCATGAATAGTAGCTTGTCTCGAGCAATAGTTATGGGACCTTCCAATTCTGAAATGAAAATCAATAAGAACATGATAAAAGACTATTCTAGTCAGTGATCCTAACCTTTCTTATCAATAGGCTATATAACAGACTTTAGTGAAAATTGATGATACAAGCCTGATTCAAATTAATCTGATATGAAGGAAGAAACAAATAAATGAACACATTACCTATGCCAGCAGCCGATATCGACCAAGATGCTGAATTGGCATCTTCTGATTTACAAGGACATGCTGACCAATCACATGGTATTACCCACAGGAACACAGCTACTGTTACAAAGCACATGAGGATTGACAAGACAAATGCCAACTTCCTTGATGTGGACATGGGCCTCTTGAAAAGCACTTCTAGTTGTTTGTTCATTTTGCTTTTTTTGGCATTTGACATCAGTTTTGAAACAATTTTGTTGGCAGGAGAAACTGAAAAACGAAAAAAAAGTTAAATAGTTTATAAGAAGGCACACAAGAAAAAGAATTCTTACCTACCTGCAGTACGAATTGTCTCTTTGTAAAGCCCCTGTCGGTTAATCAGTTAAAAAACTTTGAAAAAAAAAAAAAAAACTCACTTGATGCTTTGGTAGCAGTCTTTGCCTTGCTGGTGATTATGTGAAAGCCATGCTCCTTGACAAACTTGGTAATATCTTCTTCAGATGAGTCTGATTCACTGATGACTTGTGGAACCAAAATGTATCCCGTGTCTGGACCTTGGATAGAGCCAGACATTGTATTGCTGCTGTTCCTGAATGAAACAAGAGATGATAAAATCTCAAATGACCTTATAAGCAACTAATATACCCCCACATGTTTTTGCATGGAGCTCCCTGGGTCAGTGTGTTCTTGCAGGGCCTTAAAGGTCCCTGAATTTATCCCTGCACAGTCACTAAATGCCCTCCCTGTGTCAAGGGATCTGTGAGGGTGGAATAAATGCCAGTATGTTGGTCCACAACCTTGTTTAGCCAATTAATTCAATCAGAAAGAAATAATAGTACTTGCATTAACTTTCTCACCCATTGGTCTCAGTTAATCCCATTTAAGGCTGGACCTAATATTAGTGTTCTACCACGCCCTCCCTGTGTCAAGGGGTCTGTGAGGGTGGAATAAATGCCAGTATGTTGGTCCACAACCTTGTTGAGCCAATTAATTCAATCAGTAAGAAATAATAGTACTTGCATTAACTTTCTCACCCATTGGTCTCAGTTAATCCCATTTAAGGCTGGACCTAATATTAGTGTTCTACCAAACCAGAGTGTTTTAGGCCAGTAGGTAGCATTGTGTATAAATCTACACCATACTAGAAAAATACCTACCTATGCACCACACCATCATAAAGGTAGCTAACTGTACAAAAATCTAAAGTCAATTCATATTGGGTACATACCTTCACTGGAACATTGTGATTTGTTGAATGCAAAGGACACCCATAGCAATAAGCCACCCAACTTCTTATCAGTTCACACTACAACAAATCCTATGGATGGGTATTGCTATTTTAATTTCTTCTTCAGTAACAAGTAGGATCTACCAA
>NW_007377581.1:5735-39208 GCF_000475195.1 Diaphorina citri
AAAAAAAAAAAAAAAACATGGTTCAAGTTAAAAACAACATGGTTCAAGTTGTAGGTAGTTAGGTTATAGGTACTTGATTTAACATTTTACTTTTAACAAAATTTAGGCGGTGTAGCTAATAGCTGGTATCCTTCCAAACGACGAAAATTACCGAACTGAAGCTAGCCTTCGGTAAAAATGACGTCACCAGTCCGACAGTTGAACAGTTCCAATCTTCCAATTGACTCAATGTGCGAATGTTCAATGTGATGATGTGATAGTGATAAGTGATACCTACTTGATAACAAACTGTTGATCATTTTTCATTCAGGATCAGAGAAATTTCATTTTTCTTTTCAGCAGAACAAATTTCTTTTGTCTTGTCTTCTCAAAATAAAAAATAATAGAAATAGAACAGTGAGTGACAAGAATAGTATAGAACAGTGATAAGAATAAATATTTTCATTTTGAATAACAAAATATACCTACTTAGTGTGTATGTTGAGTACCTAACTACCTAATGTGATAACTACCTAAACTACCTAATGTTGAGTACCTAACTACCTAGACCTAACCTAGCATCATCCATCATGGACCAAGAGCTCAGAGAGTTGCTTGAAGTAGTGTTTAAAATATCAGAGGAGAAAATAAAACTGTTTGAAGGTAAGGATATTTTCCCCCTCATTTTTCAGTTCTTTAATAGTTTTTTTTCTTCTTTTTTAAAGGAATTTAAGGAATCGGTACTTGTGCAGAAGTCACATCCGTGGGATATTGCTACTAAAGGAACTGGCACAAACAAGCAGTGACCAGTGTTAACGCAAGAAGGAGTTTTCACAATTAGAGCAGTGATTAGAGTGTTATTAGTTATTATAGGGTTAGGTTAAATACAAAAAGGAGCAACATACGGTACTCAATGATCAAATTTGGAGAGCAAAATAATGTTGGTTTTATTACTGATGTTATGCTTAAGTTACAGAACCTTAATTTTAAACTCTTGATCTATGATTACACATGTACATTTTTATACCCTCCCTCCCTCCCTCCCTATTCAAATAGAATTGTTTGACCCTCAGATTCTTCAGTCTTCTTTGACCAGCCTACTTAGCTTGATTTGTAGCGCGTCTGCCTTGAAAGCACTAGGCCGCGGGTTTGATTTCCGCCCGAGGCGGATTTTATCCTGAACGAATAATGTTCGTCCTCGGATCCTGTTTTCCTTCTCTCTTCGATTTCGGGTCAATAAGACTTTAGTAGTTATTGTTCCCTTATCAAACTTCTTTTTTTTTAATGTCTGCTTTGAATAGGTTGCCGACCCTTGAAATAGATCATCTACTGGTGGTCATGAGACCCTTGAGTGAGATAGAAAGCAGATTCATTATGAGACCTCATTTTGCACCACTGGTTCCTCACATTGAGATCTAAGAGCTTGAAGTTTGTTTTCAACTTGCTGTCGTCTCTTCTGGAGTTTACTCCTGATTTCCAGAGTTTTCATGAGTGGTTTGGTGAGAGTTTCTTGTATTTGTACAGCTGACATGGTAAACACTGGAAAAAATAAATAAATAATTAATAAAACTCTTTGACAAATAGGGCATTTTAAAGAGTGTGTACACTGTGTAATACTGTAACATTAAGGGTTCATTATCTCAAGCTCTAGGGTAATAGCCTCTCATTGAAAATAATGGCCAAAATTGGCACCTGAGAATAAATTAATAAAGGGACTATCCCATCCATCACTTTTAGAATTTTTCTTGATCCCCTGCATCAAATAGGATGTCTAAGGATTTAGACAACTTCCAGACATCACATAGGCAGTCGGGGCCGGATTAGCCCCCCGCGGGGCCGGGGGCAGTTTCAAAGGCGCGGGGCCCCCAGTTTGGGCTGATCGAACTTAAAATTTTCAGCGCCGCAGGCGAAATTTTTCAAAAAGTAAATTTAGACAACTTCCAGACATCGCATAGGCAGTAACTAAATGAACATGTAAAACACATCTCTGTAATATCAACATTACCTGAAGAGTTGAACTGTTTGGTAAGACAATCATTGTGTTCAGTGGTATTATTTCTATATTTTATTGCCTCCTCCTCCAGAAGTATTGTAGGTAGTCTTGCACTTAGCTGGAAAACAGTCAAAATAAGGTGAGTACTTTTTTAAAATCTTGATCCCCCCTTTTTTACTTTTTTTCTATCATCTACAATTCTACACCATAGGTAGCCCAATTAATTATATCCTTGGACAAATTCACATGTTCTGTTGGTATAATGGAACAACTTGTTCTAAGCTGACAGTCTAAATAAAGCACTACTTATACTTATGTTCCCAGGTAGACGTGTTGAAGCGATATCTGCACAAGAAATTGCCGGCCGAGGACGACAAGTTTCTACGACTCTGCTGTGGCACTCTGGATACGAATGCGTACGCAGGTACAGGACACGGCAAGGGTTTGATATTTCGCGGCCTTTACGCGCTGTCCGCTATGATGAATCCGTTATTTTGTTAGCGTAATTATTACGTCTGTGGTAGAATAATTATTTTGCACTGTGCTATTTTATGTAAATTAATTAGTTTTTCTTCACAAAAAAATAATATAATAATAATAATAAAAAATAAAATAGACACGAGTTTTTTCGAAGTTGTATCCAAGTTGGTAATTATTTCGTCCCATGTCTGAGCCAAGGGATGATCTTATTGATACGTTATCAGTGGAACAACTTCTCCAGTTGCACTTGAAATCGGAACTTCCGTGTCTGTGGACGATTCGTGATTCACACATCCATGGTCGGGGGTTATTCGCTACCAGGGATATAGAACAGGGGGAGGTCATTTTCCGAGATGAAACTCTGGTGATTGGTGAGTAAAAACGAAGTGAGACCTAAAAATAATAGAAAGTGTATACAATAAATATTAAAAAAGAGTGACCCCATCCCCGTCGTAACATATCTTAAGGGTTTAGGTACCAATCCCACTATGACCTAGAGTACCTAGACTCTGGGTAGGGGGTTGAATATACATAGTTTAAAAATTATTTTAACTTTGGAGAAGAGAAAAGTTGTTCTCTTTTCTCCAAAATGTGAGTCTCTGAAAAAAACAACAACAACTGATTGTAGGTACCTCCTACACAAGTCCTACCTCAATTTTTGAGCAGGTTATCTCTTCCCTATCTGTAGAGATTTCTCATTCATATAGTATTATATTCTACCCAGGACCTCGCTCTGGGACTTCCTCTGATCCCGTGTGTGTAGGATGCCTGTCCAACAGTTCTCCCCTGAGCCCTTGCTCCAAGAACTGCGCTCTCCCTGTCTGTTCCTCACAATGCGAGAATTCCGTCCAGCACTCCTGGGAGTGCTCATTCCTGCGGGATCATTGTACAGTTGAGAACACGAAGGATGGCGTTAGTTTGGATCTGGTCAGAACGGTCACCCCCATCCGATGTCTGCAAATGTCTAGGTTGAAACGAACCATTGTAAGGGCGCTGGAGACGCGGGAATTTCCTATATGTGAGGTAAGATCATCATCCTTTAACATATTATGTGTGTCTCTTTCACAACGGAGAACCAACCATTGACCCTCGCCTAGTTACCGACCCAAGAGAAATTAAACAAACCATGCCAATGAATAGAAGCTTCCTCAACGGAGCCTAGACCACAGTACCGACCCTTGCAGAAAATCAAGAAATTGAGTTGAGTATTTTTTTTTGTGGTGGTCTTGGCGAACGTCAATGGTCCATGGTCTATGGTCTATGGTGGCTGTTGTGGCCGCACACTAAGTCTAAACACAGAAAGTCACGGGAAAGTCTCTTGAGGATGGCAACTTGCGTAATATTAATTTTTTGCCAGTGGACAGCTTGAGACAATACGTACAGCCTCTATTGTCCTCCATATTTTTCACATGTTGTCCTCAACGGAGCCTTAACCACAGTACCGACCCTTGCAGAAAGTCACGGGAAAGTCTCTTGTGGAAGGCAACTTGCGTAATATTAATTTTTTGCCAGTGGACAGCTTGAGACAATACGTACAGCCTCTATTGTCCTCCATATTTTTCACATGTTTTAGCCACCTACACACATTAACCTCAAACAGCCTGAGTGAGACCAGCAAAAGCCAGCAGTATGGGATTACCCAGATGGTCACCTATACAGATAATAATCATGGATATTTAACTTCTGTGGTCTAGTGGGAATGGGTGCATTTGATAGGTAACCCATATGTGGGTTTCATTTGGCTAACAGATGGGTGCAGAGCCCACTAGTGACTATGGCTGGCTCTTAGGCCATTGGGGATAAAATAGAACCAGCTGTGAAAAGAGAAAGAACTGGTCAATGAGACTTACCTCTCCGATCAACATACTGAGAACTTCCAACTTATCATTAGATAAGGCAAGATAGAACATTGAAAAGTAGACATCTTCAGAAATGTATGCAACATCCAGGGACATGGTTATCTACAGTTTTTACGACTAACTCTGATTCAGATGGAGCAGAACGCAGAGCAGCACAGAGACAACTAGAGTGGAAATCCAATTGTCCTCAGTTACTTTCACTTCTAATAAAACGAAACGGCCAGACAATTTTTCTTCTTCCAACTTCCAAGTTCCAAGGTAGGTAGTTTTTCTTTTTACTTTTTTTGTTTACATTTTTTTATCAGTCAATACAACGTTGCCAAATAGCCAAGTTCTTAAAAAAGCGAGTTTTTTTCTGTGATCAGTGGCGATCAACCAATGAGGGTGTGTTTATGAACAGGGCTGAGTTGAGCTCGGACGACGTGAGATAGCTGTCCCGGCGGCAATTTTTAAAATTCATTTTATATTATATTGTCTTCCTTTGTAGGTACTTATTGTAGAAAAATGAAAATAAATAAAAATGGAATGTGATTTTCCTGTCTTTGTTAGTTTCAACGAACGGGATACTTTGGAACAAAACCAGTTAAAAATTGTACCTTTTTAAAAATACAAATAAAAAACTGACCTATATCAAAAGGGAAGAGAAAAGAAATACGTATGTGTAGCGATATATACGGAGCTTTCGGAGCATGCCCAAGTTTTCGAGTGAGTGCAATAAAGACTTCATGGAAAGCAAAATGCGTCGAAAACATTCAGGTTTGACTTTTCTTTTTGACAACTTGTTCTGGATAATATGTGAGAAAAAAATGCTGAATTTTTCGACGTGATCTCATAAAGCCCAGATGTAAGAATTTGCAGAATCCATATATCAAGTCATGGGACAGTCGGAGAGTCAATTTACGGAAGAGGAGCTACAAGATTACGAGGTAAAAAATAGTTTGGTTTTCCAATCTTATCACATCAAGGGATGATTTATAGCAATGTTTACAGATTTTGTAGATACCAAAAGAGTCCGTAAAGGAAAAATAAAATGTATCTTAAAAGAAAGTATATGAGCTTTTGAAATAGAAATACATACATAAATGTTTCAAAAATCTTCATTCCAGTACCATGAATAGTGAGGGACAGGAAAATCAATATCTTTTCCCAACAAAAAATTTAAAATAAAGAGGGTTCTTTTTTATACAGGGTGGTAGTGCTAATTGGGATAGGTTTGGAAATTGAGAACATCATTAGGTAAAATGTATTAATAGAGATACCTATTTACTCTTAATTTTCAGGATTTGACGTACTTCACCAAGAAGGAAATTCTGTAGTAAGTTCATTTTATTATTAGTATTGTCTGAATAAAGGAAGACCGGTTAAATTTAGGATTCTGATGATGTTGAGGCAGAATATCGTTTGTTTAATGGTTTAATCCCATTCACCTGCCTCGGTGGTGTAGTGATCAAGACACCCGTTTTGTGTTCATGAGGGTGTGGGTTAAACCCCGGCCAAAGCATGGAATTTTATCATCAACTTTGTTTGATAAATTTGGCAATAGTAGTTAGCAGTGGCCTACACAGCTGGGGTAAATAGGCACTGTGGTATTACATTGTATTGTGTCCTTTTCATTTCCAGCGCTCATCAGAAGTTCAAATCTTTGGCGCCAGAAAAAGTGGGCCACAACAAAAATGCCAAACTCCCGATGACCAAAATCCTTCTCTATCCCCAACTCCGTGTTAACCCATTTGGTGATCGGATTTGTCACATATTTAGCTCAAGTCACGACGGGGATTGTACTTTCGAAGATTTCCTCGATATGATGTCTGTGTTCAGTGAGAGTGCGCCTAAACCTGTGAAGGCAGAGCACGCGTTCCGAATCTTTGGTGAGCTTTCTCTTATGATAATTCTTTTAATGCTGGCGTTTACCAACTCGGAATTGAGATGTAACGAGGATACAAAATAGCCAGGTCAACCTCGGATTGACCTCAATCCTGAGACAATCCACGGTGGAAAAAGTCGACCTGAGAGGTTTGACAGAGGTAACTGTAAAAACGGAGGTCTTATGTCGTCCGAAATCAAAGAGGAGGACGGGGTAGGAGAAAGCCATGTTGTTCAATTTGTTGTTCTGAGAGTGACCTTTGTCTGTTGAGGATAAGTTCGCCCTGGGTGGAAATGGAACTCGCGACCTAGCGCTTACGAGGCAGACACGTTCTTATTTTTTCTTCTTCTTTTATGTGCTTTAACAATGCATGTCGATGTCGTTCGCGATTTAACATAATTTTATTATAACAATGCGATCCTCCTTTTCGACCTTTTCTCAGATTTTGATGGTGACGATATGTTGGGAATGACGGACTTGAAACAAATCATCGATAGACTCACAGGAACACATCATTTGTCTGATAACGACATTCAGCATCTCATTCAGAACATCCTGGATGAAGCTGACTTAGATGATGATGGGGCATTGTCCTTTGCCGAGTTTGAATTGTTCATCGAGAAATCCCAGGACTTTGCCAAGTAAGTTTGTCAAAAATTAATTAATACTCGTGTACAACTACACACGTTATTGAAACTTTAAAATCCGTATTTAAATTTGTTTCTAAAGACAAATGGAATGAGCTTTTGATAAACCTGCTTCTGTGGCGTAGTCAGGTACCTTGGCAAACGGGTAACAGGGCAAACCCAGCAAGGCATGAGATTTTATCCTCTAAAATTTTAGAATGTTTCTTAATTTTAGCAGATTAATATTAGCAGATTAAAGCACAATAAGTACCTAAAAATGGAACTTACTGCTGTGGTAAAGGGTCTGACAATTTGAAAGGGCAACGATTTGAATAAATAATTAAATAAATTCGGAATGTGGATATAAAAATTATTAGATCATAGGTTTTTTATTATTCTATAATTTCATCATAAATAATGTAAGTACCTAGGTAGGTATACATTAGTACACAGGGGTTTGTTTGGATGGGTTGGAAGTTAGTTACACAAATACATGAACACAATATTTTCTGATGAGAGTATTAAGAGCACCTAACACCATTCCAAATTGAATGTCTTTTGGAGACATTTACATAAATTTGTCAAATAAACTGTTAGGAAATCAAAATTTTTCATGATGTTGTTTTGGTGATGTTTAAACTAAGTTCCCACATTTAATAGGTACTTCATCCATCTAATCTTTCTCTCTCTCTCTCTCACACACACACACACACACACACACACACACACACACACACACACACACACACACACACACACTATGTACACAGTCTTTTCTGACGAAACTCCGGTGTGCGGAGTCCGTGTATGTAGGACTAACCTATTCAAAAAGTGTATGTCCGATACACAGTGGAGCTTTTCGGACTTCACTCAGCTTAGTGAGGGCGATTGTCTTGAGTTTTGCACAAATGATCTCGACATGGTGCATCGCGTATGTAAGAGATGATAACTAAATAATCAACCAATCAATCATGTAGGAAAAATGCCATTCCCTTAATTTTCCTTCCTTTCTAGGAGTTTGACACCAATCTGTCAGCAATCTACTGCAAAACGAAACCTTGCGGAGGCATTTTACTCCCCGGAAATCCTTTGGACATCAAATCCGACTGGCTCTGCAGCTCTAAAATCAAGGAGCACAAGATGGGCGCTCAGAAAGCATTTCAGCTCCTCACACCTGTGGGGTGTGGGCACACACATATATGTACACAGAATGAACACAGGATAAACGTGGTGTGCAACATACCTTGTCTTTTTTATTATAAACATATTGCAGAAATTCTAATCCTCCTCTTTTGTTTTGCTTCATGTGATTTCAGAATGTTCTCGATAAGATTGTGAAACATGGCATGAGCTGTCTTCAATAATACATTCCATGTTTAACCTGGTTATTTGAGATAGCCCCTGCAACACAAAATGCAACAACATTATTTTTTAAGGCACTCAATGTGCAAAAATTATAATATTCACATGATTATTCATACCTATTGCATCCACACAATTCATTATTTTAGGTCCTTTTCTATGGGATAATGTTCGTTCTCGGAACGGCTGGCTTTCTCCTATCCTGTCTTCCTTCTCTCTTCGATTTCGGGACGATAAGACCATATTAACTGAAAAATATGGAGATAGAAGTCCAACTTAGAAATTGAGAAATACAGAGAAAAAATAGAAGAGAAAAAAGTGATGTTTGTCATTCAAAAATACACAGATGGACCAGTATTCAAAGGGAATACATCCAAGAATTGTAATCAAGAAAATAGACACATCACAAGATATACTATTATAATTCCCATGGATTTCACCACTTAAAATGCTCAATCCAAGACTATCATACTGAACATTATGAATGTACCTATTTGTAAAATTGTGTAATCTTCCTATCACAGAAAGGTATCATTTAAACTTACATTTAGAATCAGAGACTTCCCTCAAATTGCCTCCTCTTCCAGAAGTATTGTAGGTAGTCTTGCACTTAGCTGGAAAACAGTCAAAATAAGGTGAGTACTTTTTAAAAATCTTGATCCCCCCTTTTTTACTTTTTTTCTATCATCTACAATTCTACACCATAGGTAGCCCAATTAATTATATCCTTGGACAAATATTTCATCAGTGAGAGAGAACAAAAAACTAGCAGAGACTTTACCTTCAAGTGAGCATTAGAAAAAGAGTTGTCTATATCTGGTACTATATGAAGTGGAATGCAAATTCTCTTGCAGGAATAATCATCTGATTCCTTTGTTTGGAAAC
This sequence comes from Diaphorina citri, assembly GCF_000475195.1. Classification (NCBI taxonomy): domain Eukaryota; kingdom Metazoa; phylum Arthropoda; class Insecta; order Hemiptera; family Psyllidae; genus Diaphorina; species Diaphorina citri. The sequence goes on from NW_007377581.1 coordinate 14,784, forward strand.
AGGTCAGTGTTATTTGATTTTCCTGTAATCAATACAAAATGACACACAAATGAAAGATTAAGTAAATTCTACAGCACATTTGATGGGCACTAGAAATAGACCCAAGCAAGTGTCACAGAAAATTAATCCTGATGTGATTTTTCTAGTAATAATACACATAATAATATGGGTATTCCAATCTAGGTACTTCTTAGCTGATCTTTTAAAAATCATATTGGGAGGAAAAAAGTAACAAACCTTGGACTTTTTATCTGAACAAAATACAGATGCAATAATTCCCACAAAGCATTTCTCCATGGTTTGCATGTCTCTTTGAGTTTTCAGATCTGGAAAAATAAATAACTAAGTTTCAACATCAAAAGTACAAAAAAAGGACACATTTAAAAGAATGAAATTTAAATCATAGTAGATGATTTTTTTCCATATTCTTTTTAACTCAATCTAACAAACTGTACAAACAAAAATACTAGCCCAAGCTTAGCCTAGCCCAGCCCTGTTCATAACCACCACCTTATTCTTTAGTACTGTTTTGCAATCTCACCAACATCAGAAGGCCATACTGTGATGTGAGGATGTGAGTGGAACCATCCAATCACCAAAATTTAAATCATAGTAGATGATTTTTTTCCATATTCTTTTTAACTCAATCTAAGTAACCAAACTGTACAAACAAAAATACTAGCCCAAGCTTAGCCTAGCCCAGCCCTGTTCATAACCACCGCCTTATTCTTTAGTACTGTTTTGCAATCTCACCAACATCAGAAGGCCATACTGTGATGTGAGGATGTGAGTGGAACCATCCAATCACCTAATTTTAAACTCTTGATCTATGATTACACATGTACATTTTTATACCCTCCCTCCCTCCCTCCCTATTCAAATAGAATTGTTTGACCCTCAGATTCTTCAGTCTTCTTTGACCAGCCTACTTAGCTTGATTTGTAGCGCGTCTGCCTTGAAAGCACTAGGCCGCGGGTTTGATTTCCGCCCGAGGCGGATTTTATCCTGAACGAATAATGTTCGTTCTCGAATCCTGTTTTCCTTCTCTCTTCGATTTCGGGTCAATAAGACTTTAGTAGTTATTGTTCCCTTATCAAACTTCTTTTTTTTTTAATGTCTGCTTTGAATAGGTTGCCGACCCTTGAAATAGATCATCTACTGGTGGTCATGAGACCCTTGAGTGAGATAGAAAACAGAACAGAAGACAACTAGAGTGGAAATCCAATTTTATTGTCCTCAGTTACTTTCACTTCCAATAAAACGAAACGGCCAGACAATTTTTCTTCTTCCAACTTCCAAGGTAGGTAGTTTTTCTTTTTACAGTTTTTACTTTTTTTTGTTTACATTTTTTTATCAGTCAATACAACGTTGCCAAATAGCCAAGTTCTTAAAAAAAAGCGAGTTTTTTTCTGTGATCATGAGATCAGTGGCGATCAACCAATGAAATTGTGGCGATTTTTGTTCAGTTGATTTAATTTTAACCCGGGATTCATTCAAACTTAAAAAATACGCCTATATAAATTTTAAGATTTCCGTTGGACTTGAACCACCAACTTCTAGATCTGAAGTCCACCGCACTAACCACTGCATGAAGTTGGTTGATAAATTAATATAGGTAATGTTCTGTAGTCATATTAAAGTGTAAAGATCCCATTTGTTCCGCGTAAAATTACTAACCATGATAAGGTCCAGTGTCACGACAAAATCGGTAGGTAATGTAATAGGTACGGTATACAAAACTATCATCCGTGAACGATTTTGTTTTTCATACAGCGGAAACAGTAGCAATAAAATTAATGTTTCCTACCTAATTTTTATTACCTATACCGACCTACTTTTGCGAGCACCTGGATATTTTTGAAATAGGTACCTCATTTATGTAATAGGTATAGGTAGATACTAGATAGGTATATTTTATGATGAAAAAGAAAGTATCTATTATACACGCGATATTCACTTGATAATTTTTCACACACATATTTGTCCCAAATAATATATCATAATAGGTATAGTCTTGGATTTTTATTTGGCATCGATATATTGAGTGTTTATTTTATTTTAATAGTGGAGCCAAAAAATGACTCAAACTTAAAAAATACGCCTATATAAATTTTAAGATTTTCGTTGGACTTGAACCACCAACTTCTAGATCTGAAGTCCACCGCACTAACCACTGCATGAAGTTGGTTGATAAATTATTATAGGTAATGTTCTGTAGTCATATTAAAGTGTAAAGATCCCATTTGTTTCGCGTAAAATTACTGACCATGATAAGGTCACGACAAAATCGCGGTAGGTAATAGGTACGGTATACAAAACTATCACCCGTGAACGATTTTGTTTTTCATACAGCGGAAACAGTAGCAATAAAATTAATGTTTCCTACCTAATTTTTATTACCTATACCGACCTACTTTTGCGAGCACCTGGATATTTTTGAAATAGGTACCTTATTTATGTAATAGGTATAGGTAGATACTAGATAGGTATATTTTATGATGAAAAAGAAGTATCTATTATACACGCGATATTCACTTGATAATTTTTCACACACATATTTGTCCCAAATAATATCATAATAGGTATAGTCTTGGATTTTTATTTGGCATCGATATATTGAGTGTTTATTTTATTTTAATAGTGGAGCCAAAAAATGACCTGATTGTATTGTATCTGTACCGTGTACAATTGTACATAGGCAACGAAGTACCTACAGAGTAAATACCTAACGACGGAAATACATTTCACCCGTGAAAATTGTAACAATTTATTCTCTTTAGGCAACGAAGTACCTACAGAGTAAATACCTAACGACGGAAATACATTTCACCCGTGAAAATTGTAACAATTTATTCTCTTTTTGAAAACAAAATAATGCCCTACTTTGAAATATTCTTGAGCGGCACAATTTATTTTTATGAACATTTTTTTTTTTCACCTTATTTATTTCATTAAGGAATGTACCTACCTACCTACCCATGTACCTACCTATATCTACGTATACCTACTTAAGAAAAGTTACATTTGGACCTATTGTACCAACATGTAGGTAATACTTTAGGTAGGTACCTAACGTTTGCCTCTATTCTTCTTTTCCAAAAGAGGGCCTACAATTTACAGGTATTCAATACCTTTCTACTTATACCTATAGATACCTCCGCGAAATCAAATCTACTTATTTTACTACCTAAGTGGGCGACGAACTGAGTCACACCCTTATTTCACAGGAATATATTCAATGAGTGTTTTGCCCGAGATACTGTATGCTGTGTACCTAAATTAAATATATGTTTTGTAGGTATGTACCTACCTACCTATAATGCATAGGTACACGATATATCTGACCCAGTATTACCCGGTATCACAGAATCTAGATATGTAAGTACATTATACCTGATGAGTTAATCCCAAATTACATTTTGTGCGGGGCACTTCCCTGATATTCTGTACCTATGATAAGAAGTGCGGGCTACGGCTACATAAATTTCTGATACGACGTGTGATGAATGGGAATTTCTTTCGTCTCGTTATTTTGGATACCTTTCTACTTATACCTGGCGACAAAATGAGTCACACCCTTATTTCACAGGAATATATTCAATGAGTGTTTTGCCCGAGATACTGTATGCTGTGTACCTAAATGAAATATGTTTTGTAGGTATGTACCTACCTACCTACCTACCTACCTAATGCATAGGTACACGATATATCTGACCCAGTATTACCCGGTATCATAGAATCTAGATATGTAAGTACATTATACCTGATGAGTTAATCCCAAATTACATTTTGTGCGGGGCACTTCCCTGATATTCTGTACCTACCTATGATAAGAAGTGCGGGCTACGGCTACATAAATTTCTGATACGACGTGTGATGAATGGGAATTTCTTTCGTCTCGTTATTTTGAATGTCTGCTTTGAATAGGTTGCCGACCCTTGAAATAGATCATCTACTGGTGGTCATGAGACCCTTGAGTGAGATAGAAAGCAGATTCATTATGAGACCTCATTTTGCACCACTGGTTCCTCACATTGAGATCTAAGAGCTTGAAGTTTGTTTTCAACTTGCTGTCGTCTCTTCTGGAGTTTACTCCTGATTTCCAGAGTTTTCATGAGTGGTTTGGTGAGAGTTTCTTGTATTTGTACAGCTGACATGGTAAACACTGGAAAAAATAAATAAATAATTAATAAAACTCTTTGACAAATAGGGCATTTTAAAGAGTGTGTACACTGTGTAATACTGTAACATTAAGGGTTCATTATCTCAAGCTCTAGGGTAATAGCCTCTCATTGAAAATAATGGCCAAAATTGGCACCTGAGAATAAATTAATAAAGGGACTATCCCATCCATCACTTTTAGAATTTTTCTTGATCCCCTGCATCAAATAGGATGTCTAAGAATTTAGACAACTTCCAGACATCGCATAGGCAGTAACTAAATGAACATGTAAAACACATCTCTGTAATATCAACATTACCTGAAGAGTTGAACTGTTTGGTAAGACAATCATTGTGTTCAGTGGTATTATTTCTATATTTTATTGCCTCCTCTTCCAGAAGTATTGTAGGTAGTCTTGCACTTAGCTGGAAAACAGTCAAAATAAGGTGAGTACTTTTTAAAAATCTTGATCCCCCCTTTTTTACTTTTTTTCTATCATCTACAATTCTACACCATAGGTAGCCCAATTAATTATATCCTTGGACAAATATTTCATCAGTGAGAGAGAACAAAAAACTAGCAGAGACTTTACCTTCAAGTGAGCATTAGAAAAAGAGTTGTCTATATCTGGTACTATATGAAGTGGAATGCAAATTCTCTTGCAGGAATAATCATCTGATTCCTTTGTTTGGAAACAGGTCAGTGTTATTTGATTTTCCTGTAATCAATACAAAATGACACACAAATGAAAGATTAAGTAAATTCTACAGCACATTTGATGGGCACTAGAAATAGACCCAAGCAAGTGTCACAGAAAATTAATCCTGATGTGATTTTTCTAGTAATAATACACATAATAATATGGGTATTCCAATCTAGGTACTTCTTAGCTGATCTTTTAAAAATCATATTGGGAGGAAAAAAGTAACAAACCTTGGACTTTTTATCTGAACAAAATACAGATGCAATAATTCCCACAAAGCATTTCTCCATGGTTTGCATGTCTCTTTGAGTTTTCAGATCTGGAAAAATAAATAACTAAGTTTCAACATCAAAAGTACAAAAAAAGGACACATTTAAAAGAATGAAATTTAAATCATAGTAGATGATTTTTTTCCATATTCTTTTTAACTCAATCTAACAAACTGTACAAACAAAAATACTAGCCCAAGCTTAGCCTAGCCCAGCCCTGTTCATAACCACCATTGACCCTCGCCTAGTTACCGACCCAAGAGAAATTAAACAAACCATGCCAATGAATAGAAGCGTCCTCAACGGAGCCTTAACCACAGTACCGACCCTTGCAGAAAGTCACGGGAAAGTCTCTTGTGGAAGGCAACTTGCGTAATATTAATTTTTTGCCAGTGGACAGCTTGAGACAATACGTACAGCCTCTATTGTCCTCCATATTTTTCACATGTTCTGTTGGTATAATGGAACAACTTGTTCTAAGCTGACAGTCTAAATAAAGCACTACTTATACTTATGTTCCCAGGTAGACGTGTTGAAGCGATATCTGCACAAGAAATTGCCGGCCGAGGACGACAAGTTTCTACGACTCTGCTGTGGTACTCTGGATACGAATGCGTACGCAGGTACAGGACACGGCAAGGGTTTGATATTTCGCGGCCTTTACGCGCTGTCCGCTATGATGAATCATTCGTGCACCCCCAACACGACATACTGGTTTGACGAGGCAAACCGAATGGTGGTGAAAGCGGCGCGGACTATCGGGAAAGAAGAGGAGATTCTGTCCACGTACACGTCACTCCTGTGGGGAACAGCCACGAGGCGATCGTTCCTTAGCAACACCAAGGAGTTCCTGTGTCGATGTGCCAGATGTAAGGACCCTACTGTGAGTTGGACTTTCATATTTGGTGATGATGAGTAGGCCCAATTACATTACATTGAAATGGGGTCTTTTCTGACGAAATTCCGGTGTGCGGAGTCCAGTATATGTATGTAGGACTACCCTGTTCAAAAAGTGTAGGTCCGATACACAGTGGAGCTTTTCGGACTTCACTCAGCTTAGTGAGGGCGATTGTCTTGAGTTTTGCACAAATGAACATCTCGACATGGTACATCGCGTATGTAAGAGATGATAACTAAATAATCAACCAATCAATCATGTAGGAAAAATGCCATTCCCTTGATTTTCCTTCCTTTCTAGGAGTTTGACACAAATCTGTCAGCAATCTACTGCAAGACGAAACCTTGCGGAGGCATTTTACTCCCCGGGAATCCTTTGGACATCAAATCCGACTGGCTCTGCAGCTCTAAAATCAAGGAGCACAAGATGGGCGCTCAGAAAGCATTTCAGCTCCTCAATATTTGGTCCAAAGTGGCCCAAATGTTGACCGAGAACGAAGACCTTCAGCAGATTCAGATGTTTCTCAAGGGTATACCGGAGAATTCCCAGTCGGGCATCCAGATTAGAAAGTATTTTGTGTTGCAATCCAAAGGCCAAATAACAGGTGAGTAAACGTACCTCACACAATTCTTGTTTTTACACAGTTTCACCAGGGAAGGTTGACGTTCGTTATCTCTTCCTTTTGTTAAGTTTCTTTGGTATCTTCCCCATCACAATGTTAGACGAATGTAAAATATTTTCTTTTTTTTTTGTTTCCATCCACAGATATGACGAATGAGATGTTGCTGTTTAAAGAACAATCTTGTTACAAACTACTAGATCTCATAAAAAGGCTGAAACTAGGACGCAATTATTTGAAAGGTATGTCGTTTATGTAATTAAACTAAAACAGATCCTTTTTTGCGATTGATGTAATCGCTGGAATTTGCGGATTGATATTTCATGGGATGGTAAATTTGTCATGTATGATATTAGACACCTACTTTTTATTTCAGGACTGATTCTTCGAGAACTGTTTCATCTGTTGCAAGAAAAATCAAAACGTTCTCAAGTGCAAGTGGTAAGTAGATCCCCCGGAAAATCATGTTAAGTAGGTAGGTCTTTGAAACTTTAAATGCTTGGGAAATAGCTTGTGGGTGGAAAATTTAGTCTTCAGATAAAATTACCGAAATTTGGTTTACGTCGCGAGCCACCTACACACATTAACCTCAAACAGCCTGAGTGAGACCAGGAAAACCCAGCAGTATGGGATTGCCCAGATGGTCACCTATACAGATAATAATCATGGATATTTAACTTCTGTGGTCTAGTGGGAATGGGTGCATTTGATAGGCAACCCATATGTGGGTTTCATTTGGCTAACAGATGGGTGAGATGGGTGCAGAGCTCACTAGTGACTATGGCTGGCTCTTAGGCCATTGGGGACAAAATAGAACCAGCTGTGAAAAGAGAAAGAACTGGTCAATAAGACTTACCTCTCCGATCAACATACTGAGAACTTCCAACTTATCATTAGATAAGGCAAGATAGAACATTGAAAAGTAGACATCTTCAGAAAAATAATTGCCTTTGACCTTTAAGCCTAAGTAATCCGCCCTGTTAACCCATCAACCCACTGAACCAGATCTTCACCTTTATTATCCGCGTGAGGCTGAATGCTGAATCCACTGAATGCTTTCTGATTTAGAAGATATCATTTAATCAATTTAATGTGTCCAGAAAGCCACACATTCAGATTATACCTATCCGCCTGTCACGCTGACACCCTTCCAAATACCCATCACGCTCGATGCAGTTTAACTCCGGTGTTTTACGAGGAAACTGCCTAAAATGGAGCGGCTATCGGATTTTTTGACCTCAATGTAAAATATTTTTTTTTTGTTTCCATCCACAGATATGACGGATGAGATCTTGCTGTTTAAAGAACAATCTTGTTACAAACTACTAGATCTCATAAAAAGGCTGAAACTAGGACGCAATTATTTGAAAGGTATGGCGTTTATGTAATTAAACTAAAACAGGTCCTTTTTTGCGATTGATGTAATCGCTGAAATTTGCGGATTGATATTTCATGGGATGGTAAATTTGTCATGTATGATTAGACACCTACTCTTTATTTCAGGACTGATTCTTCGAGAACTGTTTCATCTGTTGCAAGAAAAATCAAAACGTTCTCAAGTGCAAGTGGTAAGTAGATCCCTAAACTAAAACAGGTCCTTTTTTGCGATTGATGTAATCGCTGGAATTTGCGGATTGATATTTCATGGGATGGTAAATTTGTCATGTATGATTAGACACCTACTCTTTATTTCAGGACTGATTCTTCAAGAACTGTTTCATCTGTTGCACGAAAAATCAAAACGTTCTCAAGTGCAAGTGGTAAGTAGATCCCCCCGGAAAATCATGTTAAGTAGGTAGGCCTTTGAAACTTTAAATGCTTGGGAAATAGCTTGTGGGTGGAAAATTTAGTCTTCAGATAAAATTACCGAAATTTGGTTTACGTCGCGATGTAAATAACTAGTTTTTCTCGTTTCTCATTACAGGACCAAGACCAAGTTGACTCAATCAAAACCGAGTTCGAGAAAATTTTGAAATTCGATGTAACCCCTCAGGAGTCGGGATGAAAATAAAATAATTGCCTTTGACCTTTAAGGCTAAGTAATCCGCCCTGTTAACCCATCAACCCACTGAACCAGATCTTCACTTTTATTATCCGCGTGAGGCTGAATCCACTGAATGTTTTCTGATTTAGAAGATATTATGTAATGTGTCCCAGAAGGCCACACATTCAGATTATACCTACCCCCCTGTCACGCTGACACCCTTCCAAATACCCATCACGCTCGATGCCGTTTAACTCCGGTGTTTTACGAGGAAACTGCCTAAAATGGAGCGGCTATCGGATTTTTTGACCTTATTTGTACAAATTTATATTGTCTGTCCTTTTCTATTTCTGAACAGAATAATAAAAGCTTTGATGTTTTTATGTTTTAAACTACACAAGTATTACAGGAATATAAAGATACATTTAGGTACTTGAGAAGTTAAAGATTATGACTGGAGCACTTCTAAAAAAAAATTAAAATCTAAATCTTGATTTATTTGTGGTGAAGCTTCTTCACAATTTTTGTGGATATCACAGCATTACTAAGAGCCTCCTGTACTATTTCTGACACATCTATAAATTTTTCTTTTTACTCTTGTAATATGCCACCACTGATTGCTACTCGTTTAAAGTAGCTACTCAATGGTCCTCAGAAGGCTGAGTGCACCCTGAACTCCAAGCACAGAGTCAAAAAAATATTGGCCCCGCCGGGAATTAAACCCGGACCTCCTGTGTGCAAGCCTAGTGTGATACCCACTTGGCCATGGAGGTTGCTTGACTGGAGCACTTATTTTCAAGAAGAGCGACTTACGGCAACTTCATTCGCATGAATACCCAACAAGCTAAGAAGGATATAATCACACATAGGAATCCCACACATATCAGCAGAATACGATTCAACTTGGGTGTTGTGGGGCTGTGAGTTCTGTCCAATATGATGAACCCAATGCCTCCTATTGAAAAGAGAAAACTGGACGCTAATCCTTCCATGATGTATTGACCATTGACTCTGTATGGCATGAATGCTACCTAAAAATAATGAGAAAATTATTAGTCATTAAATAGGTAGATACATAAATATCAACAGAACTGAAACATGCTGATTAGCAAAACAATTTAATTACAGGTGGTATCAAGTTTCTGTTACATGCCTTGTACAAGGTAGGTAGGTACCTTAAAATAGGTTGTTATTAACTACCCAAGTATGCTGGTGTACTTCCTATAAAATGGTACCTACATAGTAGGATTTCTAGGGACCTATTTCTTCCAACTTGGGATACTAGAAAGATTTCAATACTGAAAGGAAGAATAAATAACTTACTGGTCTTGAGTGTCCATGCTCATCTGTGGTGGACCCTACACTGGGAGGTTCAATAATCACATCATATATGATGCCTGAAATCATAGAAAACAGATGTCAAATACAAGTGCCAAGGGATATCAAAGATTCCTCAAGTTATTCCTATTTCGTTAGAGTGGTGAACTAGAATTTGCAGCTTTGGTGGTTAGACTCCAAGTCAAGAAACAAAATTTGGCATAGTGTAGGTATTGAATTGATTTTTTTTTTAACATAAGTTTGAGAGGTACCTACACCATGAAAACCCACTGACCAGATTTCTTGAGAGAAATGGTAGTATATCTACTGTAAACTAGCTATTCTTACCTCCGGTAACCAGGAAGTATGATACAAGAACCAAGGAGAAGGTAACCATTGCTGATGGTTGGTGGAACCATCCTGGCCTTTTCAGTTTCAAATTTGGAACTTGAAGTAATGCAAAGGGCAAGCCGATGAGCGTTTCCATCCTAACGTATTGTATGATTTGTATGGAGAGTTGTCTTCAAATTTAATGGAAAAATCACAATCACAAATATCTTCGGTAGATTATCAAAATTTTAAAAAGCCGGATTGCCGGATTCTCAAACCACAGCCACTGTGCGGGGATCTGGCACAGGGGAGCGTGTTGAGGACGAGATTTTTGTGGGAATTTTGCTATAAATCCCACCATTAAAAAAAATACCCTGAGTAACATAAGTTTGAGAGGTACCTACACCATGAAAACCCACTGACCAGATTTCTTGAGAGAAATGGTAGTATATCTACTGCACTCAATGTGCAAAAATTATAATATTCACATGATTATTCATACCTATTGCATCCACACAATTCATTATTTTAGGTCCTTTTCTCAGTTTTTCAGAATTTCCAGTTTCCAGATTTTCTATTTTCTGAAAGAAAGACAAGAAAGTGTTTTGCTTATTGCTTTTTTTAATAGTTTCTTTTTCTATTTTTTGAAAGAAAGCGTTTTGCTGTTTTTTAATTTGAAGACTTTGATCTAAGCTGATTTTCAATACTGTTTAATTACCTACAATGGCTGAAAACTTTGATTCTGAAATTGAGGCCATTGAGTTCCTTGAAGATTTCCAGAGAAATGAGCATCAGTGGTACCGATACAAAGAAAGAGGAGAGATTGATTAAAAGTGCTAGAAACCAAATTCTGTCCCTGAATCTATCCGTAAAAATGGGATCTGAAATTTTAGAATAGGTATCAACATGCAAATACCTGGGTGTGAGTCTGGACAAAACCATGAGTTTTACACCACATTTTGAATATGTATACTAGAAAGTGGGATATTTCTATTTAACAAGACTCAAATCGATGAACTTCAGATTCTGCAAAACAAATGTCTATAACGTTTGTGTTGGTGAAATCCGCCATTTGAATTGTAACAGGAGCCCCTTACAGAACACATATTGTAGATATGTTGAATTGTCTTGGAAATGGATATTTCAAAATTTTATTTTTAGGACTGAATTTCAAAATGAATAATTGGTGGGACCTATTTGAAGCATAAATCACCAATCAATATGAATTTTCCATTTATGTTGCTTCCCCTATGTGTGAGAGAACATGGAAAAATGAAAATTTGAGTAGGCCATTGGTTGTTGGATTGAGCTCAAACAGTACTACATTCTTTAAGACCTTTGATATGATGTATCACAAGTAGGGGCTTTTGAGAGTAAGAGTAGGTCAATTGTTCTTCAGTTTTTTCCATTCGAAAAATTCACAGTGGTTGTTGAACTCTTTGAACTGACAAGATTGAATAGAAGACGACTGATGCATTCCAACCATTATGGTCTATCAAATCAATTTGAGTGAAAAACAGGAGAGCAGCCAGAGAAATTACAGGGATGTTTGTTTTTCTTTAAGGATACACTTTGACAAGAATTGGAGTGTCTTTTGAGGTTGTCCTTTCTCGAAAAAGATTTCCCACATTCATTGCAAGTGAATTTACTCACAGTTTCATCTTTCATCAGAGGGAGGCTTCATAGAACAAAGCTTGTGATGTCAACTCAGATTTGACACCTCGATTAGCTTTCCACAGAACTCACACAGCTTCATCTTCCTTGAACTGATCTCGTACCAACACAGACACACGTTAGATATCTCAAACAAGTCAATCCAGCAGGGACTATAGAGACAATGACTTGATGACAGTAGACAAAAAAGAGTAGGTACTTTATAGTAGGTAACAGAAACACTCACTTGTCTATAGAGACACTGACTTGATGACAGTAGACAAAAAAGAGTAGGTACTTTATAGTAGGTAACAGAAACACTCACTTGTGACTTGAATTAGCGCAAGAATGAAAAGAGGTTGAGAAAACTAATTATTAGGTAAGTACCGACGAAAAACAAAATTTTACTTCAAATTCTTCAAAAGTGAGGTCTTGAGAAACAGAAAATAAAATTACAAGTCAAAAATAAACAAAGAATTTATGGTGGGAAAGGGACGTTTTATGAAAAGTAAACTTAGATGTTCTATTATCAATACTCAATAGGTTTGTCGTAGAGAGATGAAATTAATTTGGTCTTTCCTGGTATGGTCCAAGGACAAGGACAAAACTGTTACATTAGGTGAAAACCGGACAGTCACCCATCCAGATATTAACTAAAGTCAATGTTGCTTTACCTTTATCTCATAAAGGTAAGAGGTGTAAAGAAAAATGGGAATGGACAAAATTGTTAATTTTTTGGAAGAAATTTTTCCAAGTCCAAAAAGTACAAAAGAAAATTCAAATCAAATCAAAGTACTTGTTTTAAAAAGAACCGCGCTTGTAAAAATAAATTTCAACCAATCAGAACACCGTTTAAAATATTACAGAAATACCAACTGCAGAAATCAAAAGGATTTCTCTCGTTGCCTTAATTAATAGGAGAATTTGAATGGTGAAACAGAATTTTGAAAAAATGGCGCATAATCACTAACGGTCGATCAGTCTGATGAACCATATTGTTTGTGTTGGTGAAATCCACCAACAGAATTATTACCCTAAAAAGTACCTACTTGCTTAAACCGAACATGAAGCTGTAGACCCGGGCCTAAAGATATTAAAAAATCTCGTCTTCTGTCATAAAACTTGAACATCATTGCCAGTTTGCCGGCAGCAAGGGGAAATAGGGTAATCTTTTACATTTGGCAACAGTCTTGACTTATCAGTTCTTTTGTTTTTCAAAAAAACCAAACAAAAGAAAAAAGTTTTTCTTTTTTTCTAATAGAAGAATTAGAAGAAAGAACTAAAGAAGTAATAGGTAGTTTTCCTGAATCTAAAGCGATTAGAATTGTGTCAGCTAATCTATTATTAATCTGGTATCAAGGAGGAAGTTTTGAACCAGCAATTATTCATGGAGCTAAGATTTTTCTTTAGATATTAAAAAATCTCGTCTTCTGTCATAAAACTTGAACATCATTGCCAGTTTGCCGGCAAGGGGAAATAGGGTAATCTTTTACATTTGGCAACAGTCTTGACTTATCAGTTCTTTTGTTTTTCAAAAAAACCAAACAAAAGAAAAAAGTTTTTTCTTTTTTTTCTAATAAGAAGAAAGAACTAAAGAAGTAATTTTCCTGAATCTAAAGCGATTAGAATTGTGTCAGCTAATCTATTATTAATCTGGTATCAAGGAGGAAGTTTTGAACCAGCAATTATTGATACATAGCCATCCAAATCAAGGTAAGAGAAAGAGAGGTGATAGACAACTTGGAATTTTCTTTCTACAACTCCCAGGTCCAATGAAAAATGCATTTGGAATTTTGGTGTGACATCTAAATGGATAATATTACCTACTGACATTCTATGAAAGCCAGCATTCCATGGTCAGACTTAGTTAACAGTAAGAGATTCTTACATAAGGGAATCCAGAAAAATGCATTTGGAATTTTGGTGTGACATCTAAATAGATAATATTACCTACTGACATTCTATGAAAGCCAGCATTCCATGGTCAGACTTAGTTAACAGTAAGAGATTCTTACATAAGGAAATCCCAAATTCACCCTTACTAGGGCTAAACACTATTTGCATAGTTATGATAATGCTACCTACAATACTGGCATATATCCTACCCAAAGGCCATCAATCAAAACCATTTTATCTTTATTGATTGGTTCCAGATACATTGATTCTGTGTGCATGGTTTCCCCATTATTTTGTGCTGTCTTGTGATTTGTCCTGATGTCAATATTCACTGTATCTCGAGGTTTAAGACGCAAACTGCTCAATCAAAGGTGACTTTTAATATTATTTAAAGATATCTTTGGAAGAAGAGCCATTTTTGGAATTGGCCCTTTTTTCAAAAAGCACATTTTTGAATCTGTCATTTTGTTCTATTTTTCAAACAGCCTTTCTAATCTTCCAATCTTGTATCTATCTGCTGATTTTTTTTTTTCTTTAGAAAGTGGTCCTTCTAAAAACCTATTTCCCCCCTTGTTATAACTATGTAAATGCAGTTTCTTTTGTGTTGTTATGTCACAACTTTGGTGCTCACTGCAGCAGTGTAAGATTTTCCCAATATCTCAATAATCCTAAAATCCAATGTTTACCTACCATGCTGGCACCGGTCGCTATGTGCATTTATATGTCATAGTTCTTTAGAAAGTGGTCCTTCTAAAAACCCATTTCCCCTCTTGTTATAACTATGTAAATGCAGTTTCTTTGTGTTATTATGTCACAACTTTGGTGTTCACTGCAGCAGTCTAGGATTTTCCCAATATCTCAATAATCCTAAAATCCAATGTTTACCTACCATGCTGGCACCGGTCGCTATGTGTATTTATATGTCATAGTTACTCATTTTCCTCACAAAGCTGAGTGGGCCCCACAACAGCCAGTCATGGGATCAATCATTTGTATGACACAAATTTCTTGACCCCACCAGGAATTGAACCCAGGTCTCCCACGTGCAAGGTGAGCGCAGTGACCACTATGCCATGGGAGCTGATTTGTTATAACCAGATTTGTTTGAAATGGGAAATGGTTTAGATCAACTTCAAACTGAGCATACTTTAAATAGTGAGCACCATGTATTTTTAGTACAGGATGGTCACCCATCCAGATACCAACCATACAACTTGCTGCTTAACTTTAATGAATTGTTGAGAACTTATGTAGGTACCTATGTTATTGAGCCTTTAACTTAGGAGTTCACATTGAGTAATGAACAAGCACACAACTAGAAAACCACAGATGTCTCACTAGAAAGGGTCAGGCTTACCACACAAAGGTCTCTAAACTTAGAAACCTTCTTTAATCCAAGTAAAACTTATCTAGTCCTAGCAAAGAGTTTGTACAGTCATTTTATCTATCCTAATATACCCACATATTGTACATCAATTTATTACTGAACTCTAATCAATTCGATAATACTCTCTACACAAGGGTGAATGTCCTCCACACATTTATTACCTTTTATATCACTGAATCACTGAATGTCTGGGTTGTAGATTGAGGCTCTAGAATGTTATCAAGGAGAGAAGCATGGTTGTATGATAAAACACTTTGATTGTAGTTCAATGTCAATTGAGTTGTCCCCTTGTTCTGGTGATAATACTCTCTACACAAGGGTGAATGTCCTTTACACATTTATTACCTTTTATATCACTGAATGTCTGGGTTGTAGATTGAGGTTCTTAGAATGTTATCAAGGAGAGAAGCATGGTTGTATGATAAAACACTTTGATTGTAGTTCAATGTCAATTGAGTTGTCCCCTTGTTCTGGAACATATGGTGAACAATTAGTGGACTGGTTGTCTATTGCATAAATATTGACATTAATTAGGTAGGTACCTAGTGTTTTATCCATATTTGTTGGTAAGTAGTGGTGTCTTATTTTCTTTTTTTGTGAAATTGCCAAAATATAGAGGCCTGTGTGTGGGTCCTTTTTTCAAGTGAGTACTTGAGTTCACTGAGCTGCTACTTGTTCTTTCTTCTAATCTTTGCAACATGTTGTCCACAAGGAGATTAAGGACATAAAAACTCTTTGTTCTTTGTTTGTCAAACACAAAGACTATTGTGTGAATCATATAGCATGTTAGTTGTTAGGTACATTATGTTGAAGGTATTTATCATGTTTATTTTACAGAACAAACTTTTATGAGTATGGTAAATACAAGTATACAAGAAGAGAATCTAAACAGTCAGCCAGAATTGTTAAAAAAGTAATTCCCATTACAAATTACAAAATACAATTACATGTAATTGCAATTGAGATCACAATTACAATTACATTCAAATGTAATTGTAATTGCAACTACAATAACTTTTGAGAGTAATTGGAATTGGGTCCATCAATTACCAATCACATTAAATGTAATTGTAATTGCAATTACAATTACATCAGGAAGTAATTAGGAATTGGAAGGTCCATTTACTAATTACATCTGAAAGTCACCCTAGCCTGAATGTTTAAGCAATCTACTACTTTTGTTTACTTGAGAATTATTTACATTTACAAACATTTTGTGCAATTATTTGTTTATATAATAAACAGATCACACTCTATTACTTTACTTGGTTTCCAGTAGGTACCTTTATCCATTATTGTAAATCATTGGTTGCATACAGTCCAATCCAGTTTAAGATAGAGAGGTATCTATGACCAATTGACATTGTAAATAATTCTTTTGTGAGATGAAAAGAAATTATTAATGATTAGTAGGACAGAAAGGTGGGCATTTATATCTTAGTGAAATCATTTTTTTTTTTTTTTTTTTTTTTTTTTTTTTTTTTGCCTTTTTTTTTAATCCCAATTTTAATTAAAAATTTTTTTAACTTTTTTTTTTTTTTTGCTAGCCTTTTATTGTAATGCCAATTGTAATTAAACATCTATTTAACCAATTGATTTTGAAAAGTTGTTTGTATCTGTGTGTTTTCTATAGGACATAAAATCCTAAACTTGGTTCTGCCCTACTTGACCGTACAACCCCAACTTGTTTTTCCCTAGAACCCAGACCTTTGTGTGGTAACCAAGATGCAAGATCTTTTGATGATATTGTGCGCTGTCTTTGTACTATTAACATGTGTTGTCTTTTGGTATGCTGTTAGTTTTTTGTAAGTAAACCATCTCAATTTCAAATTTTACCTAACTACTACCTTACTACCTTTTTTTTTAGCTTGCTTTGATAATATTATGCACCTATACCTATGTACCTATAGACACCCACTATTTTATAATTATTATTTTATTTTTGCTGTAGAATAATCCTCTGCCTGTAGATACCCAGTATTTTTTCTTTTTTGCTTGGGCATGCTTAACAGCTTTTATTATTATTATTATTTTAATTTTTGCTGTAGAATAAATCTGTTTTACTATTCAAGGGGTGTGACTGCATAAATCTTCTGTGGGTAATGGAATGGGGAAACTTTTGCATGCTACCCTAAGTACACATTGTCCCATGCACTAGTGTAAAACACTTACTTCTCAGGTGTTCAGTCTCATGTTGACTCTGGTCCTTTTTATTTTCTATTACTAATGTATAGCAGAGCTCTACTAGTAATGAGAAAGTATTTTAATCGGTCCAAATTTTCAAAATTGGGAAATGGTTGGGAATTTGTATCCTTTTTTTTTTTTTTTAATAATAGAAAAAGCATTGCGCGCGGAATTGTGATAGTAATGACCCATTGTTGACTCTAACAGGCAAGTTTCCTCTATGTAGGATTGTACGTACAGCCAAAGCATGTCAAGGTCAAAGTGAGAAGTCCCTAATGTCCCTAACCAGTGGTCATTCATCGGTATAGGGAACCTCCCACAGGCTAGAACTGTGACATTACTTTTAATCGTATTATCCATATCCAATATCCATGTAGGTGGTCACATTGTGTATTGAATTATTTCATCAATGAAAATAAGACAATGCAACACCTTCATTTAAGGTGCCTGTTTAATAGCGGAACTTTGGACCTGAACAGCGGCCGAACTGGACCTTCTCGAAAGCCAACCTAGGGACATTTTTTGATCTGTATCAATATATCGAATCTATCTGTCAAGTTTGAGCGACTTGGGCCGAAATCTAAAGTCCTGAGGCATGCGAACTCTTTCTGAGCCTTTTCCACGGTAGGTATAGCCCTAAATAGCGAACTTTGAACCTGAATAACGGCTGAACCGTACCTTCTGGAAAGCCAGCCCAGGGGATTTTCTGTGAAGTTTGAGCGACTTAGGCCGAAATCGGAAGTCCTGAAAAATGCGAATTCTTTTTGAGCTTTTTTAAGATTATGGCCGTAATTAGCGGACGAACCGGTTATTTCTCGACACTCGACCAAGGACACTTTTGATTTACATAAATTATCAAATCTCTCAGTCAAGTTTGAGCGATTTGGGCCGTAATCTAATTTCAGTGAAGTTTTCAAGTTTCAATCTATACTGGGAATTGAACCAAGAACTCCCTTGAAAACAAAGACATGACTTATGAAGTTATGACTGTAATAATGATAAATATCGTATGATGTAGGTCTTAATTGTAAAATATTATCATATTACTCCGAGCAATGCTTAAGTATACGGGGTCTGACAGGTGAATTGAACCAATTTAAAGTATGACTTGCCATCAAATGAGAGTAGGTTAGATTAAACCAAGAGTCGAGGGGGACAGATTAGATTTGTAACGGTTTGGAACATTTCCCAATATTGAAATTCCTTGTGAAAACATACAAGGACTGATGATTCATTTGCATATTATTTTGTAGCAATGTAGCATATACTCATATAGCGTTCATACGGTGCACGGGGTGCACCTAATATACCTAGGTGATTCTTTTTGTTTGTTTACACTTCAAACAAAGGAAATTTAGCATACAAGTAGAATATAATGTACCCCGCTTACACTAATAGAATAGATTGAAAAAAAAGTCTCATTCTGGCAGTATGGCTGGCAAAAAAAAAAAAAAAAAAAAAAAAAAAAAAGGCTAGTTATAACAATAGCAACACCAGCAGCAGTAGTGCAGTAAATTTCGAGACTAGGCGAAAAATTCTCGTCTCGCCGTGGATAATACCTGCGTATACCATTGATGTGCACAAGTGTGATCACTACACAAGTATACATACACTATACACAGTAGGGGAAACTTCCGAGCTTCCGACCTTAGTGCAGTATCTATTGTGCCTAGCACATTTTCCTTCGCGAGTGAAAGAGTACGCACAGTAGGGGAAACTTCCGAGCTTCCGACCTTAGTGCAGTATCTATTGTGCCTAGCACATTTTCCTTCGCGAGTGAAAGAGTACGTAGGTGAGCTTGGCCTCTGACACCCTGGGTCAAGTGATGCTCATTTCTCATTACAGAATCTACTGGTCATGCCTAGAACATTAAAGTCACGTTGCTGGTCAGCTGGTCACATGTAACACATAACAAAGATTTCCTCAAAATGTAGATTTTGTAGGTAACTTAGCTGGTATTAATAATATCTACGTGTCTGCTTCTAAAGATCACCTTCAAAGTGATGGAAATATGAGATTAATAGTTATATCATAGATATTTTGTAGTCCGTCAAGACAATCTTTTTGTACACCTGTTATGTTGTATAACATTACAGGTAAATTGGTAACATGGGTAAGTTTCAATTCCGTAGAGACTGTAGATAGTAGTATGCTGGGATTAGCACGTAGAACTAATAGTCAGGACCGTATTTATGGGGAGCGAGGGCCCCCCTGCCGAGCTTGATTTTTCTCCTTTATTGTAGGCTAGATCTTATAACAGGGTTGTCCAACCTTTGCGCACCCGAGGGCCACAAGAGACCAAGGTAGAGAGTTGGCGGGCCGCAAAGTTAAAAATTCAACTCACAGGTGGGGCCTTCTACACGGGCCTTTGCAGGCTTTCGCGGGCCGCAGAAATCATTGGGCCGCGGGTTGGACAACCCTGTCTTAGAACATCCACCCCCGGTACATCACTCTAGCTTTGGGCTTCACATAATCGTATACCAACCCGGTAATTCTAGAGGACTGAACGTTCGGTTCTGAAGTATAGCTTCAATATTGATTCTGTGTTGTTTGGAATCAGTAGTGTCTGAGGCAGAGTTGACTGCGTGTTTGTTTACCTAATAAATAAAAAATCATGCCGTCTGGTCATCACGCAATGGTTTAGCGTCCTTATCAGTGTTTTTCCTATTAATTAATAGGTACTAGGTATTTTGTAATTAAATAATTAATCGGTAGGAGGTATATTGGTTTCCCTTGGGTCTCTGGCTGCGGCAAGTTTAAAAATTTCCGGTTTCATATTGATTTTTTACTTTCCTTATCCTATAGGATGGAAAGTATTTTTTAAAACTCTGTTTTCCTAAATTCTTATTATTATATCATCTTTACCTTTAGTTTGCATAATAGCTTAAAGTAATCATCAGTGTGTCGCTTTTCTCGCGTGTGTCTCCGATTTTCTCAAGCATTTGTGTCCGATTTTGTCTAGACCTAGGGGAAGTTTTGTCATTTTCGAATATTTTTTGTTGACCAGAAATTTTTCAATAGGTTACCTACTGATAACATCAATCAATCAATCTGTCAGTCAACCAATCAATCAATAATACCCCGTTTAGAGCCTGTTTGGTCCGTATCGACATCCGTTATAGCAAATATTTATGCCAGGGATGGGGGAAATAATATGACGTATGCACTATGTAATACACCTGTGATTCTTATGATTTCTCAAATCAGTACAGAGTACTGATTGCCTGGTCGCCTGGTCATACCAGGTAGGTACTCTTGCTAGGTGCTGAGTTGTATTTGATTATGTATGTATAGTTACTCATTTTCCTCACGAAGCTGAGTGGGCCCCACAACAGCCAGTCATGGGATCAATCATTTGTATGACACAAATTTCTTGACCCCACTGGGAATTGAACCCAGGTCTCCCACGTGCAAGGTGAGTGCAGTGACCACTATGCCATGGGAGCTGATTTGTTATAACTAGATTTGTTTGAAATGGGAAATGGTTTAGATCAACTTCAAACTGGGCATACTTTAAATAGTGAGCACCATGTATGTTTAGTACAGGATGGTCACCCATCCAGATACCAACCATACAACTTGCTGCTTAACTTTAATGAATTGTTGAGAACTTATGTAGGTACCTATGTTATTGAGCCTTTAACTTAGGAGTTCACATTGAGTAATGAACAAGCATACAACTAGAAAACCACAGATGTCTCACTAGAAAGGGTCAGGCTTACCACACAAAGGTCTCTAAACTTAGAAACCCTCTTTAATCTAAGTAAAACTTATCTAGTCCTAGCAAAGAGTTTGTACAGTCATTTTATCTATCCTAATATACCCACATATTGTACATCAATTTATTACTTTGATTATGTAAAATTTTATTCAGTCAAACATGGCTGAACCAATGAGATTGTGAGATTTCGCTGTGTTTACATCCAAAGTGGAATTTCATTGGTTCAGCAATGAAATTTCACATAATCGTATACCAACCCGGTAATTCTAGAGGACTGAACGTTCGGTTCTGAAGTATAGCTTCAATATTGATTCTGTGTTGTTTGGAATCAGTAGTGTCTGAGGCAGTATCCAAAGCGGAATCTCATTGGTTCAGCAATGAAATTTCACATAATCGTATACCAACCCGGTATTATATTTATGTTGGTAATTCTAGAGGACTGAACGTTCGGTTCTGAAGTATAGCTTCAATATTGATTCTGTGTTGTTTTGAATCAGTAGTGTCTGAGGCAGAGTTGACTGCGTGTTTGTTTACCTAATA
Organism: Diaphorina citri; assembly: GCF_000475195.1. Taxonomy (NCBI): domain Eukaryota; kingdom Metazoa; phylum Arthropoda; class Insecta; order Hemiptera; family Psyllidae; genus Diaphorina; species Diaphorina citri. The sequence goes on from NW_007377581.1 coordinate 36,447, forward strand.
AATAAAAAATCATGCCGTCTGGTCATCACGCAATGGTTTAGCGTCCTTATCAGTGTTTTTCCTATTAATTAATACTAGGTATTTTGTAATTAAATAATTAATCGGTAGGAGGTATATTGGTTTCCCTTGGGTCTCTGGCTGCGGCAAGTTAAAAAATTTCCGGTTTCATATTGATTTTTACTTTTTTACTTTCCTTATCCTATAGGATGAAAAGTATTTTTTAAAACTCTGTTTTCCTAAATTCTTATTATTATTTTTATTTCATATTTACCTTTAGTTTGCATAATAGCTTAAACTTAAAGTAATCATCAGTGTGTCGCTTTTCTCGCGTGTGTCTCCCATTTTCTCAAGCATTTGTGTCCGATTCTGTCTAGACCTAGGGGAAGTTTTGTCATTTTCGAATATTTTTTGCTGACCAGAAATTTTTCAATAGGTTACCTACTGATAACATCAATCAATCAATCTGTCAGTCAACCAATCAATCAATAATAAAATGATACTCTCAGATTCATAAAATCCTAAACCAGTCTAGTGTTGAACGCTTGTTTTGGATTGAGACGGGACGAAGGAGGCAACTGGAGGTCCTGGAGCATATCTGTGGACAAAATGTCACGGAATTCCAGAAGTGACGAAACCAGGTTGCATTTTACCGACGTTTTTCAGCAGGAAGAACAGGATGAGATAGATTTCGGACCCAAACGAAGACGGCGAGGTTGTTGTGTCAGGTTTGTGATGAAAATTAATAACTAGTAGTTCAGTGAACCATAAGTTCTCATTAAGAAAAACGCAAACGAAGACGGCGAGGTTGTTGTGTCAGGTTTGTGATGAAAATTAATAACTAGTAGTTCAGTGAACCGTAAGTTCTCATTAAGAAAAATCTGGTCTGAACATCACACGACTTTCCTTATCCTATTAAATTATACCGAAAACCACCAAAAAGCGGTCAAAATACCGCCACCCGTTGCACCGATTTTAACCAAAAATTTCGTGTTGCATCCTTGCCACATTTGAGGGTTAAATGCCAAATTTCAAGTCGCTAGCTCTCTAGCTCTTCCCATGCTTGAGATATTTTGTTTACAGACAGACACACGGACCAATGGCTGAAACCTTGGATTCAGGGATCACAAAACGTGTTTTGTCACTAAAAACTGACCATCGAATATTTATTTTATTATAGGATAAGAAATTCCTTCTTATAGGATAACGGAAGTAAACAAGGATCTCTGTGGGACCCCCGAAGGAATATCATCTTTGGATACACTTGACCATCGAATATTTATTTTATCATAGGATAAGAAATTCCTTCTTATAGGATAACGGAAGTAAACAAGGATCTCTGTGGGACCCCCGAAGGAATATCATCTTTGGATACACCTACGTAACTTTGTACCTTGCAATAACTGCATCTGTATATCACTATACCTACATGTATGTAGAGGAAACTGCAAGATAATTAGGACTTCCCCGTGGTCAAACCTTGAATTTTTTTAGTTAAAATAAAATTTTATTTTTAAAATCAATCAGCCCATGATATTCTATGGCGTAACATTGAAAGACTTCAATGGCAATGCAATAATAAAACTATGTATTGTATTTTGGTTTCTTGCACGGCAGACTTGCAGGTAGACAGGCGTAGGAGTCGTAGGACAAATAATAGCATCTTTGAAGGGGTGTTATAACACCAGCAGCAGTAGTGCAGTAAATTTCGAGACTAGGCGAAAAATTCTCGTCTCGCCGTGGATAATACCTGCGTATACCATTGATGTGTAACATTGAAAGACTTCCATGGCAATGCAATAATAAAACTATGTAGGTATTGTATTTTGGTTTCTTGCACGGCAGACTTGCAGGTAAACAGGCGTAGGAGTCGTAGGACAAATAATAGCATCTTTGAAGGGGTGTTATAACTAGGCTTGCCAAATATCCAAAATGTCGATTCGGGACGCGAATCCGCGGACATAATTGCCAAATCCGCGAACATAATCGCAAAATCCGCGAACAAAATCGCCAAATCCGCGACCATAATCGCCAAATCCGCGAACAAAATCGCCAAATCCGCGAACATAATCGCGAAATCCGCGAACAGAATCGCGAAATCCGCGAACATAATCGCGAAACCCGCGAACATAATCGCCAAATTCGCGAACAAAATCGCCAAATTCGCGAACAAAATCGCCAAATCCGCGAACATAATCGCGAAATCCGCGAACAAAATCACCAAATCCGCGAACATAATCGCGAAATCCGCGAGCATAATCGTAAAATCCGCGAACAAAATCGCGAAATCCGCGAACATAATCTCCAAATCCGCGAACATAATCTCCAAATCCGCGAACAAAATTGCCAAATCCGCGAACATAATCACGAAATCCGCGAACATAATCGCGAAATCCGCGAACACATAATCGCGAAATCCGCGAACATAATCGCCAAATCCGCGAACATAATCGCGAAATCCGCGAACATAATCGCGAAATCCGCGAACATAATCACGAAATCCGCGAACATAATCGCGAAATCCGCGAAAAAAATCGAACAAAATCGCTAAATCCGCGAACATAATCGCGAAATCCGCGAACATAATCGGCAAATCCGCGAACATAATCGCCAAATCCGCGAACATAATCGCCAAATCCGCGAACATAATCGCCAAATCCGCGAATATAATCGCCAAATCCGCGAATATAATCGTCAAATCCGCGAACAAAATCGCGAAATCCGCGAACATAATCGCGAAATCCGCGAACATAATCGCCAAATCC
>NW_007377581.1:39233-142590 GCF_000475195.1 Diaphorina citri
GTAGAACTAATAGTCAGACCGTATTAGGGGGAGCGAGAGGCCCCCCTGGCCGAGCTTGGATTTTCTCTCTTTATTGTAGGCTAGATTTAGAACAGGGTTGTCCCAACTTTGCGCCCCGAGGCCCACAAGAACCAAGGTAGAGAGTTGGCGGGCCCGCAAAGCTTAAAAATTCAACTCACAGGTGGGGCCTTTCTACACGGGCCTTTGCAAGGCTTTCGCGGCCGGCAGAAATCATTGGGCCCGCGGGTTGGACAACCCTGTTCCTTAGAACATCCACCCCCCGGTAATCACTCTTGCTTCGGCACTCTCCCCCCCCCCCCCCTCGACAAAATCCTGGATACGACCCTGCTAATAGTTTAGTGGGAATGGAAAATTTCTAAAAATTTTGACTTGAGTGCCAACATACCTAATAATAGTTTTACTCCTTGAACATTAAGTACTAACGTAAAAAAAAAACTTCAATTTAGGTATTAGGTAATGAATGCATAATAGCGTAGGTATGTGAAATGCGTGTAATTTTTGAGAAAACATAATTAGGTATGTACCTAAAGAATTATGTTCAATAGTAATACGTTATTTTGCCACCGTCATAATGACAAGGCAAAAAAAAGCCTGCCTCAGAGATATTTTTGTCAGGTCGCTCGCCTTATAAACAGGACTGTATATATTTAGGACACGGATTCAATACCAGCCAAGGCATGATTTTTCTGTTGGTTAAGCTAAGACTGAAAAAAGTAGGTACCTATTTTTGACATCTTGGTCTGTTTATTTTGATTTCAGAGTAACCTCTGTGCTATTCAAGGTCTTTTTCCTCATCTTGTTTATCGTCTTCATAGTTGTCCCTGTTGTCTACAAGTATTCCTACACTGTCCAGAAGTTCTTCCTCTTCTTAAACTTTGGTGAGTAAGGTCTAAGATACGTAACACGACTAACACACACATTACTACATCATTTGCTCTGTCTGGTTCCAAGGAATTCATAGAAGCTTAACCCATCCTTTAAGGCTGTCTAGCCCCTTCAGGGCTAAGCCTCAGATTTTGCTTTTTGTGTATCGAGTTAAGCTGAATGGTTCCAAGGAATTGAACGTTCTGTGAGTGTGGTCCGTTTTTGAAAGGAACTTCACAACCTTACTTACTCTTCACATTTCTCAACATCACAGGCCAAGTTATGCAATGTTTTTCAGGGCTTTTTTTCTGCGTGTAATGCCCACCACTCGCACTCAGACCGTTTGACAGACCCTCGGAACGCGCCGCCTCTCAGACTATCTGTCAGACCTAGGTCTCAAGCTCTTTTGTCACACCTCTCAGACTATCTGTCAGACCTAGGTCTCAAGCTCTTTTGTCACACCTCTCAGACTGTCTGTCAGACCTAGGTCTCAAGCTCTTTTGTCACACCTCTCATGGAAAATTTCTAAAAATTTTGACTTGAGTGCCAACATACCTAATAATAGTTTTACTCCTTGAACATTAAGTACTAACGTAAAAAAAAACTTCAATTTAGGTATTAGGTAATGAATGCATAATAGCGTAGGTATGTGAAATGCATGTAATTTTTGAGAAAACATAATTAGGTATGTACCTACATAATTAAAGAATTATGTTCAATAGTAATACGTTATTTTGCCACCGTCATAATGACAAGGCAAAAAAAAACCTGCCTCAGAGATATTTTTGTCAGGTCGCTCGCCTTATAAACAGGACACGGATTCAATACCAGCCAAGGCATGATTTTTCTGTTGGTTAAGCTAAGACTTAAAAAAGTAGGTACCTATTTTTGACATCTTGGTCTGTTTATTTTGATTTCAGAGTAACCTCTGTGCTATTCAAGGTCTTTTTCCTCATCTTGTTTATCGTCTTCATAGTTGTCCCTGTTGTCTACAAGTATTCCTACACAGTCCAGAAGTTCTTCCTCTTCTTAAACTTCGGTGAGTAAGGTATAAGATACGTAACACGACTAACACACACATTACTACATCATTTGCTCTGTCTGGTTCCAAGGAATTCATAGAAGCTTAACCCATCCTTTAAGGCTGTCTAGCCCCTTCAGGGCTAAGTCTCAGATTTTGCTTTTTGTGTATCGAGTTAAGCTGAATGGTTCCAAGGAATTGAACGTTCTGTGAGTGTGGTCCGTTTTTGAAAGGAACTTCACAACCTTACTTACTCTTACTCTTCACATTTCTCAACATCACAGGCCAAGTTATGCAATGTTTTTCAGGGCTTTTTTTCTGCGTGTAATGCCCACCACTCGCACTCAGACCGTTTGACAGACCCTCGGAACGTGTGTGGCGGGAAAAGCTTCCGAGCGCCGCCTCTCAGACTGTCTGTCAGACCTAGGTCTCAAGCTCTTTTGTCACACACTTTCCGATTGTCAGACGGTCTCAGCGTGATTAGCCGACAATATTACGTAGGTACTTCCACCCACCCTCGATCAAACTTTATTTTGTACTTATATGTTCATTATGTTACCATTTGTAACTATTTATTCTCTAAATAAAGTTTGATCTAATCGTTTAAATATATTTAATAATAAATAATAATAATAATAAATAATAATAATAATAATAATAATAATAATATATTCTATTCATAGTCATAGTTGTTAGTCATAGTCATAGTCAATGTCATAGTCATAAGTCATAGTCATAGTCACAATAATAGTAGTCATAGTCATAGTCATAATAATAATAATAATAACACTCGAAATATTCTCAAATTTTTCTTAGCTATATATATATATACTTGTAAATCTGTCCAAGGACAGGTATCAGTACAACTTTCTCCACTTTTCTCTATCTTGTGCATCCTCTCTTAACTCTGCATATGATTAGCTATATATTTCATATTTATTTTCCAGTAAAATGGCCGCCAAATTTGAACTTGACAAAGCCCACAGAGGTTGGACTGGAGGGGACAAGGAATTTCTACATCACTGATGGCAAAGTGAAAATTGGAGCGTGGTAAGAACTATACATCCTATTTAATGTAGGAATACGTCTACAGAACTTTTTATGTCAAAAAGGTGAATGTAAAAAAATTAAGAGAATACTTGTGGTCCCGTTCGGATGCACAATTACAGTTGCACACCCACTTAATTCAGTTGATGATGAATAATTAATGGTCTTGTAATAGAAACTTTAATCAAATTACATACCTATGAACTAAAACCAATTACCACCACCGTTACCACCACCACTTACACCAATTTATCCATGTTTTTTTTTTTTTTTTTTTTTTTTTTTTTTTTTTTTTTTATTTTTTTAATTTTACCCCCCCCCCTTACCCCAATTTATCCATTTTTTTTTTTTTTTTTTTCTTTTTAATTTTTTAATCTTTTCAATTTAATTTTAATGTGACATGTCTGTTAGAGTTGTATGCTGTGTCATATGGCAACCCAGATGCTGGGCAGCTCAATAAATTATTTCTCTCTCTAGACCTCAATTTTTCATTCTATCCCGTTCATTTATTTAGATTTTTCGAACAATTATTTACTTTGTATTAGATGACTGAACTATAATACCAATTTGGTATCTTTTGCAGTTTACTTTAAATAAATGCTCTTGTCCAAATATGGGTGTCTTTGGGGCCTTATTAATATTGATAGAAATTCCTCCATGTTCTTCAGGCATATCTTACCTGCCTCACTCATAGCGGAGGCGAACCAGACCATCCTCTCCAATGAAAACGTAGAAGCTCAGTGGGACTCCTGGTTGCAGAATGGGCGTCCGGTGATTGTGTACGCTCACGGTAATTCTGGACACAGAGGGGCGGGACATCGGGTACAGCTGTACCACGTGTTACAGAAGACAGACTTTCACATCATCACGTTCGACTATCGAGGTACGTATTGCTTCTGAGTCTCCGAGGGATTTTTTTTTAAAGAGGTTTAATAATAATAGACTCATTATTGTTCAAAATTCATACAATACATTAAGTACAAATTTAACAAAAGGCGGGGTTATTCCCTTAGGCAGTCTCTGCCATCCAACCCAAAAGTTTGATAGGGTCTTATCGTCCCGAAAGCAAAGAGAGAAGAAAGACAGGATAGGAGAAAGCCAGCCATTCCGAGAACGAACATTATCCGTTCAGGATAAAATCCGGCCCGGGCGGGAATCGAACCCGCGGCCTAGTGCTCACAAGGCAGACGCGCTGTCAACCAAGCTAACCAGGCTGGCTCTCCGAGGGATTAATAATTGTTTGAGTTTAGCAGGCATAGCTGGCTGCACCAGTTCCCAATGGATAACGAATGTTAAGCAATGTTGCGTGTGGTTAGTATACAGATGGGTGACCATCTGGGCAATGGTTTTTCCCGGCCCCCCACTCGGCCTGGGTGAGGTTAATGTGAATAGGCAGGTAGCCTTTTGTAAATGTAAATGAAGTTTCTTTGTGTTATTATATCATAACTTTGGTGCTCACTGCAGCATTGTAGGATTTTCCCAATATCTCAATAATCCTAAAATCCTACCATGCTGGCACCGGTCGCTGTGCGCATTTATATGTCATAGCTACTCATTTTCCCCACGAGGCTGAGTGGGCCCCACAACAGCCAGTCACAGAATCAATCATTTGCATTATACAAATTTCTTGACCCCGCCCGAAATCGAACCCGGGTCTCCCGCTTGCAAGGCGAGCGCAGTGACCACTACGCCATGGGAGCTGACTGCAGGTAGCCTTTTGCTGAATGGAAGATAAAACCCCCGTTGTGAGAATATTTCAGTTGTTAAAGGAACGTAAAAGCCCCCTAATACACGCATGATATTCTTTTTCTTCGTCAGGTTATGGAGATTCCAGTGATATCCCTATAGATGAGCTAGGTCTGGTTCAAGATTTGCTGACCGTCTATAAATGGGCGCAGAAGAAAACCAACAGCAGTATTTTCATCTGGGGGCACTCTCTGGGAACCGGGTATGTAATTAATTATGTATAAAATCAGAATAGTGCGAGTATTAATTAACTAAGTACTATTGTTTAGGGAAAACTTTGAAATTGATAAAAAAAAAGACGCACCCTAAAATTGTCCACAGATTTCAGAAAAACTATTCATAGGTTGGCTTTACGCCTGATTGACAGGCAATGACAATACAATTAAATGAAATAAAGTAGGTAATAAATGTAATAATAATGGGTAAAAGATAAAAAAAAGACGCACCCTAAAATTGTCCACAGATTTCAGAAAAACTATTAATAGGTTGGCTTTACGCCTGATTGACAGGCAATGACAATACAATTAAATGAAATAAAGTAGGTAATAAATGTAATAATAATGGGTAAATCTAGAACATTAAAGTCACGTTGCTGGTCACATGTAACACATAACAAAGATTTCCTCAAAATGTAGATTTTGTAGGTAACTTAGCTGGTATTAATAATACCTACGTGTCTGCTTCTAAAGATCACCTTCAAAGTGATGGAAATATGAGATTAATAGTTATATCATAGATATTTTGTAGTCCGTCAAGACAATCTTTTTGTACACCTGTTATGTTGTATAACATTACAGGTAAATTGGTAACATGGGTAAGTTTCAATTCCGTAGAGACTGTAGAATTGTAGATAGTAGTATGCTGGGATTAGCACGTAGAACTAATAGTCAGGACCGTATTTATGGGGAGCGAGGGCCCCCCTGCCGAGCTTGATAGTAGTATGCTGGGATTAGCACGTAGAACTAATAGTCAGGACCGTATTTATGGGGAGCGAGGGCCCCCCTGCCGAGCTTGATTTTTCTCCTTTATTGTAGGCTAGATCTTATAACAGGGTTGTCCAACCTTTGCGCACCCGAGGGCCACAAGAGACCAAGGTAGAGAGTTGGCGGGCCGCAAAGTTAAAAATTCAACTTACAATAAAATTGTTTTCTTATTTCAGATGTACACCATATTTCCTTGGTTCAACTATTTCTTCACAACTCCAATGTTCGATAATGGTCTCAGGTTTGAGTCGGATAAGAACCTGGAGAACGTCAGTACCTCCATATTAATTCTACACGCCAAGGACGATCGGATTGTCCCATATAAGTTGGGCTTAAGGGTAAAGTTCTATATTTTGCATTTTTTATTGTTTCCAACCTAGTCGACATCGATCGACGTCGATCATCCACATCGATTCACAATATATTCACATCGATCGACGGCCGTCGACAATTTTTTTTCTTTTTAAGGCTTTATTTTATTTATTTTATTTGACATAAAAATCCTTAGTAACTAGGATAGTTTACAAAGGTGGATAAGGGAGGGTAAGAAAAAAAAAAACATCGAGATGGTTATACTATTAATAGAAAGGGATTGTAACAAGGAAGGTCATCTTTAATGGCAGGATTCTCACTTAGTGAGCTCTTCCACCCAACCGGACACACCCTGAGAAAACGAAAGTGGTACTCGAAAACATTACTCCCTTTATTTACTCCCGGGACGAGACGACCTTCTTTGTTACAATTCCCTCTATCAACTTGCCAAGCCCCGCCTTCATCCGGCAAATTCTAGACTATTAACTTTCTATTGTTCTTCCCCAGCTTTACCAGCACATAGCCGCGAAACGTACAAACGATAACGAATCCATTCAGATGCAATCCTACGACGCAGACAAACACTATGGACACAAGTTTATCTGCGACGATCCAGGCCTTCCGAATCTCGTGGAAACTTTCTTCCAGAAAAGTGTACAACGGCGAAACAGATCCTCTTCGTAAATATATTCCGACGATTTTAAATCCCTGAATCAGCACCCTAAAGACGGCTATAAGAAGTCGTCTGGAACTGGAAACTTCAAAGTCAGTCTGATGAGAGACATACTACGGGATGGGCATGCTTCGACACAGACCACATGCGTCTAATGTAGCAGTTGTTTCATTTCTACGAAATAAAACGGCGGTGAAACACTCAACAGCGTGCCTCGGTAGCGTAGTGGTCAGAGTGTTCGCCTGGTAAGCGGCACGGGTTCGAATCCTAACCGAGACATGGAAAATGTGCTAATATGTAGTTTGAAAATTTGACAAAATTAGTACACTTCAGATTTAAGGTTCTAAGGTAAAAGGACGAATTTATCTCATTTCAACCTTGTAATTAAGCCCTTTTCACTATTGCTTTATATGAGAAGTCAGTACAAAAGTATTTAGACCACATAATACTCTGTGATATGCTGAGCAGTCGCCTTGGAGGGATATCTCTTGTAGTAGATATTTTTAGACTAAATGAGAGCATTTCTAAAGCAGCGTACACTCGACGCTCGTCGACCAAGTGTGAACGTTGATTAACATTATGATTTTATTATGTCCTCACAAGAGTATCAGTGTATTCCAGATATTGTGGTTGAACATGAGTACATTTTCCCCCTGCTTTAAGGGCATTGAAATCGGGGACTTTCTGATTAAAAGGCGCGTATTTCGTAGATAGTTTTCATCTATTAAAGAAATTTCCCAAGCCGTAAAAGTATTGTACTTCATAGCAATAAACTAAATGTTGCTTTGTAAAAATAATGAAGTTTTAAGATTACTTAATTGATAGCAATAATATCGACAGCAAATTGTCATTGATTATTTATCTGAGAATTGTTTACTCGGAGCTAGTCGTAGGTCTGCTTTATTTAAACTTCAAAATAATTACATAGGTACCTGGTACCTACTTAAAGTAGTATTTTATTACTAATAAATTCCAGACTTTTTCCAAAGTCACACAGTCAAAAGATCAAAATAATGAGTATTTTATGAAAAATCTATTGAGTATAGATATTTTTTTTTTTACCTACTTTCTTTTTTTCAGTGGAGTTAAACCTGGCAAATTTTCTAGTTCCTTTTTTCACCACCCAATCAAAACATTAAGGAGTCACTTCAGGTTCTCTTTACGATCCTGTTCAGATTGGTTTACACAAATAAATAACAATCTTGTATGTACGTAACATTTAAACTAGTCAATTAGCCATTATACTTATACTAGTACAAGTAGTCAAGTAGGTAGGTAATAAACGTCCGTTCTTTTAGACAAAATAACACAAACAGCTCGAGAGTACAAAACAAAGTACTACATAATACTTAATTATATTTATAATAAATTTATTACTAGTCATACTCGTTGGTATATTTACAATAAAATACAAAACTTGGAAAGGAGATTCACAGTGAACCAAAGCTTTTTGGGCTTGGAGGGTAGCGGGCCTCTAAGCGCTAGGTCGCATTTTTTTTTGCAAAACGGCCCATTTTTTGCCAAATATAGGTCACTTTTATGGGAACCCCCATTTTTTATTTAATTTTTGGAATCAGCATAAAATTTTAATTGAAAAAATGTATTCACTCGAAAAAATTTGCTTTACAAAAATTTGCACAAATCGTGATTTTGTGTGCGTCAGTGACCCCAGATATGATAACCAACGCAGTTGGTCCTGAGTTAGAGCGAAGAATGCGTTACTGGTTACTGTGTACAAACAAATGGATCTCATTTTGTTTATAAATAAATTTGTTTTATAAATTTGTTTGTTGTTGTTGATTGTTGTTGAAATTGTTAAGTAAATAATACAAAAACTAAAGAAAGAATTAAGAAATTGTTCTTCTTTCTCACAGTGTACAGAATTTTTGTATAGCAAATTTTTTCGAGTGAATACATTTTTTCAATTAAAATTTTATGCTGATTCCAAAAATTAAATAAAAAATGGGGGTTCCCATAATAGTAACCTATATTTGGCAAAAAATGGGCCGTTTTGCAAAAAACATTGCAAATTTAAAAAATGCCATTTTAATCATCAAAATTTCATCTACATGATGCCGTTTATTTCATTCCTTAATTTCCAGCCGTTTCTGAGATATAAGCCTGGTTCGCAAATCACGAACCACCCTGTATGTAGCAGTTGTTTCATTGCTACGAAATAAAAACGATTATGATTTAAAAAAAAAATCTATGTACTTAGGTCTTCGGGTATACGGTAAACATGGAGTAGGGTTAATAGCCTAAACATAATAGACAAGAACTCCATCCAGACAGCAACCACACGCAACGTTGCTTCAGTCATTCATCGGGAACTTGTGGCACTGGTGCGTTCCCCTGAATCCCCTGCAGGCTTATTTATTTATTATCCTATTTTTAGGGTAATAAAATAGGGTGAACAATTTTAAATTTGGCGCGAAGAACGGCAACACTGTTTTGTTTAAAATTTTGAGCGGTAAATTTCAAATTTTCGTTGAAATTTATTTTTTTATTTTTTGCAACTGACCGTCAACCGTCTGTGTACTGTTTAACTGTTTTTGGTGTGAATCTCTGGAATCTGGATCTGAAAGACAAACCTGCAAAAAGTGGTTAGGTTTATACGTTGGTCCCAATTTTACAGGAATCGAAATAAGTAAGTAGGTTTGTGCCAAGATCATCCATATCACCTTTTCATCATTTGGAGCAGAAAAACCATGTAAAAAGGGTAAAACTTTGAATTCACTTTGATCAAGATGGTCTGGCTGGGGGACCTTAAACAGGGAGTAGACCAGTTTAGCCTGGCTGGGGGACATTAAATAGGGAGGATAACAGCCTGAAATTTCCCTTGCTAAAGAAATAGCGGTAATTATGCAGAAGTCACATCCGTGGAAAAGAAAAGCTCCTTTTTGTATTTAACCTAACCCTATAATAACACAAATCACTGCTCTAATTGTGAAAACTCCTTCTTGCGTTTAACCTAACCCTAATATAACCTGATCTGGGGTTTTGAAGTTGGCATGGTACCTACCGTGTCAATGCCAAACTGTGTAAAAAAAAAACTAGCACTTGTGAGCCTAGCCTTGTTTATAACTACCACCTGGTATTTTTTACCAGGTGATGGTTAATTTAATTACCTACCTAATCTTCTTTTCTTATTCTTCTTTTCAGATAGTGAATGTTGAGAAATTCAACATTATGGATATAATTAAAACAATCCCAAAACCAAAAGAAAATGATTCACACAAAATAACACTGGTCACTGATGCTTGTTTCTGCCAGTTCCTTTGGTAGCAATATTCCATGGACGTGACTTCTGCACAAGTACCGAAATAGCAAAGGTTGAGTGTGAAGAGCATCCATGTATCCATGTAATGGCTGACAAGTTCTGTTTACAAGTGTGAATTTGGTGTTATTTGATAGAAAATACTGAGCAGAATCAAATGGTATAAGTCATTTTTTGATTGGTTGACTTTAAAATGGATAGAAATAGAAAAAAATGGAGGGAAACATAGTGACACATGCCTACCATGCCACTGACCACAACTGGGTTTTTCAAGATGGCATGGTCATAATGCTGTGGACCGTATCTAGGATTTTTCGATTTTTATTGTTGGACCTGATCTGGGGTTTTCAAGTTGGCATGGTACCTACCATGTCAATGCCAAACTGTGTAAAAAAAAACTAGCACTTGTGAGCCTAGCCTTGTTTATAACTACCACCTGGTATTTTTTACCAGATGATGGTTGATTTAATTACCTACCTAATCTTCTTTTCTTATTCTTTTCAGATAGTGAATGTTGAGAAATTCAACATTATGGATATAATTAAAACAATCCCAAAACCAAAAGAAAATGATTCACACAAATCTAATAGCAATGAGAGATGTGTGACGAGAAGCTCTTCTGAACCAATAATTTTATGTGGAAAACCATTTAGCTTTAGGACTTCCTCTCAACCTTCTGAAACTAACAAGTCAAAATATGAGGGTGGAATGTGTAAGAAAAACAATCAAACTATTCTAAGGACTCAATCACTGTCTGAACCAATAATTAGCTTCAACATGGGTTCATTTAAAATAACAAACAAGTCACAATATGAGGGTGGAGTGTGTAAGAAAAACAATCAAACTATTCTAAGGACTCAATCACTGTCTGAACCAATAATTAGCTTCAACATGGGTTCATTTAAAATAACTTGTCAAAGGCCTGGCAAAAGAAGAAGTAAGAGTGTAGATGATATTTTCGAGTCAGCTCAGAATCATTCTAGAGAGTCTATAGAATTAGAAAATGTTGATACTTCTAGAACTGATGATATTCCTGATGCAGCTGGAAAATCTAGTAATAACAAAACAAGTGGATGGGGTGATACTCAAACTCTTACAACTAGTCAAGATGTAGAAAATAACCCAGTGTCCAGTGGGAATGACTCAGAACCTATGCTAAACACACAGATGGTTTGGGAAGATATTTTATCCCAACCACATAAAGGAAAAACAAAGATGAAATATGGGAACAAATAAGTGTAAGAGAAGATTTTAATGGAAAACCTGGTAATTTCTACAAGGCAAACTTTTTTTCCTCTCTTGTGCATTGTACAGAAAACTACAATGTCCAGAAAAGAGATACCCCAAGAACAAGAGTCACCAGATATTTTATCCCAACCAAATAAAGGAAAAGAGATACCCCAAGAACAAGAGTCACCAGATATTTTATCCCAACCAAATAAAGGAAAAGAGATACCCCAGGAACAAGAGTCACCAGATTCATCCAATAAGAATTCGGTTGAAATTATTCAAGATTCACAACATAAAACTGCTGATAAAAGTTCTTCAGTACCTATTCCACCCTGTGAATTGGTAGAGTCTCAATGTTTGGGTGGCACAGATGAAGAAAAGGCAGAACAATCAGATGTTCATAAAAGTCCTAAAAGAATTGAAGACTTTGAACCTTTGTCTGATTCAGATAAAGAAAAGCTATTGATGTTCCTTGCTTTTCATAGTTTTGAGCTGGTGGATTTCAACAAAGATGAAATATGGGAACAAATAAGTGTAAGAGAAGATTTTAATGGAAAACCTGGTAATTTCTACAAGGCAAACTTTTTTTCCTCTCTTGTGCATTGTACAGAAAACTACAATGTCCCCCAGTATTTCTGCAAACATTTGAAAGAAAAATATGGAGATAAACACAGGAAAGAAAAAAGTGGAGAAAGCTATGATTCTATCTCACATGAAACACCTCCACTGTCATTGAAAGTCAGAGAAGATTTATTTTCTTCACAGAAAGTATCAAAGAAGAGAAGTGTGACGGACTCTAGTCCGAAAGAAAGTACTTCTTCACAAAAGAAAGTATGTAGGGACAGAAAGCGTTTGGATTCGGCCACAGTTAGAAGTGATGCAGGTGAAATCATTGGAAAACCTCTTAGAAAACCAAGTTGTCTAGCAGGGCTTCTTGGTAGCAGTGGAACCAAAGATGATAATGGTATTGTAAAGCAATGCACTAAACCAAACATTCCCTCTGAACTCAAAAAGAAAAGGAAACTGAGTGACTGCTCAAAGAGTGATGATGAACCTATTCGTTCTTGTAGTAATACCACTGGAAATAGACGTTCCAACAAAAGGAGGCTTAACTCTGAATCTGACAGTTCTGATAGTAGTAGAAATAGAATTGTCACAAGGCCAAAGAAAGGTACCAAAAAAACTAGTAAACTCATTATTGACGATACTATACCAGGACCAAGTGAGGAGTCTCTAGATAATAGTGAGCTATCTGAGTTTAATCCTTTTGAAACATTGAAATCAAGGTATTTTAGAAATGACAAACCAATACCAGGCCGCAGTACAAATAGAACATCTAAAATTCTTTCTACTACATCTGATTCCGAAAGTTCTGATGAAGATATTTCTTTTAATCAAGTGAAACCTAGTCAAGTAAATTCCAAACAGAAAGAGCCATCAGTGCAGGACTTCTTATCTCAAAGCAAACTGAGAAGTAGTTGTAGTGTTCAAACTCCATCTTCTAGCACTTGTAGACCTACGTCTAGCCGTATACCTTATCTCAGTTATGAGAAAGTCAACATGATAAAGTACCTCTTGAAAAATGCCTCATGGTTACATACAATCAAAGGCAACGTATTCTGGAAGGAAATGGAGGGAGCCAATGCAGTACATGGAAGAACATGGCAATCCCTGAAGAACCATTTCTTCAAATCTCTTGTGTTTGAACTAGATCAATACAATTTGGACCCGAAATTCGAAAAAAAGCTGAAGTTAGCAGCAAGGAAATCCGTGAAACCAATGGTGAACAAATGATATGACCAATTTTGCCAGGTGAATGAAACATGTCTCTATTTTAGGGGATTAATTTTTTAAACTTTCTTTTTTTATGCAAGTAGGTCACATTATTTATAAATACCTTTTTTTTGCTCACCATTTGTTTTATACCTAATGCTGTATCATCATTATGAAGTCTACATGAAACATATTTACATTTACTTTCCTTTGATTTTCTTCAAAGTGAATCTTTCTTTCCTATTTTAATATTATTATTTATCATTAGGTATTAAATTTAGCTTTAAAATGTATTCTGAGAAAATCTACAGTTGTGATTCTCAAGTTTACGATCACCAATGTTCGTATACTAATCCTCTTTAGACAAAATTAAGAATGTAAATTGAGCTACATAATATATTATACCTACATATCTATATAAATAAAATTGTAGATTTGTCTGTACATTGCTTAGAATCGTGAAATTTTTAGTTATTCTTACTCCTTATGCATCCACGATTCCAAAAATCACATTAGAAAAATTTCTGTCTGTCTGTATGTAAGTATGTATGTGTGTATGTCTGTCTGTATGTATGTGTGAATGTCTGTCTGTCACGCTAAATAGACCTTTGGTTGTCCTCTTTTCACGAAAAAACGGTTAAAATTGCCACATTCTATCCTGATTCAAAATGGCGGCGGTTCAAAGTTATGCCTATTACGCTGTGTGGTGGTGGATTTGGTGTGTTTGTGGTTGATTTGGTGTGTATGATGGGTGTGCTGTGTGTGTGGTGGTCCCGTACAAAGGACGGGCCAACCACTAGTTTTATTATTACTTGTAAAAAAAAATCTTGGTCTCTCCGTACCTTTTTTATTTACATTCATGCTATATTGAGTGTTTTCATGTAATTCATACGTACAGTCGTCTCAGCTTGAGCAAAAGAGTCTGAGTGAGGTCTACAGTTCACAGAACAACTAGTGTAGGTAATCATACAAACTTTAAAATGGTTGTACTTGGTTTATTTGTGACAGCAATTCAGTATTCTAAGCGAGAAATTTGAAGTTATTATGAAATAAAAGTACCGCTATTGTCTTGGTACTTACCAGCAAGTAGTTGCATAGAGTGAGGACTCACAAATCTACAAAACCCGTCCGCTGGACGCTGGTTTCCAGATGAATCTGAAAGACAAAGTTTCTAAATAAATCCATCACACAAGATCAGACCTCTGTTCTATCGTAGTTAATTAACTTTTGACTCTAGCTCTAAACTCAGGTAGGTATATGTCTAAAATCAAGCTGTCACCATTGGTATAAGTCGGATCATCGGTTATTTAAGCACTAAGTCATTGCGACCTGATTAGATCTTTTGTGTGTGACTCTCTTTGGTTACTTAAAAGAGTCCTAGACTTCATAAGAAGTTCTTTTAGGGCAGATTTCTTTGACTTCTTTAGCTGTTATTGGTTCTTTGTTCTTTAGGTTCTTTCCTTTCTTCCTCCTGTACCCTTGACAAATGGAGTGTGCCTAAAGGCATGTGATGTGTCCCAATCCACTCGACCCCTTATGATCATCCTTGAGAAGTATGTATACCAATCGTCTGTGAGAGGCACCATTAATCTCTTGTGTTTGAACTAGATCAATACAATTTGGACCCGAAATTCGAAAAAAAGCTGAAGTTAGCAGCAAGGAAATCGTGAACAATGGTGACAAATGATGACCAATTTTGCCAGGTGAAT
Source organism: Diaphorina citri (assembly GCF_000475195.1). Lineage (NCBI taxonomy): Eukaryota > Metazoa > Arthropoda > Insecta > Hemiptera > Psyllidae > Diaphorina > Diaphorina citri. The sequence continues at coordinate 53,890 of NW_007377581.1, forward strand.
GAACATGTCTCTATTTTAGGGGATTAATTTTTAACTTTCTTTTTTTATGCAAGTAGGTCACATTATTTATAAATACCTTTTTTTGCTCACCATTTGTTTTATACCTAATGCTGTATCATCATTATGAAGTCTACATGAAACATATTTACATTTACTTTCCTTTGATTTTCTTCAAAGTGAATCTTTCTTTCCTATTTAATATTATTTATTTATCATTAGGTATTAAATTAGCTTTATTTTATACTCTGGACACAATTATATGTATCACATTTTTTCCATTATACCTACCATTTAAAATACCCTCAATGGAAATCGCAAGATGATTATCTAGTAGGTATTAAATTAGCTTTATTTTACACTCTGGACACAATTATATGTATCACATTTTTTCCATTATACCTACCATTTAAAATACCCTCAATGGAAATCGCAAGATGATTATCTATATAAATAAAATTGTAGATTATTTGTCTGTACATTGCTTAGAATCGGGAAATTTTTAGTTATTCTTACTCCTTATGCATCCACGATTCCAAAAATCACATTAGAAAAATTTCTGTCTGTCTGTATGTAAGTATGTATGTGTGTATGTCTGTCTGTATGTATGTGTGAATGTCTGTCTGTCACGCTAAATAGACCTTTGGTTGTCCTCTTTTCACGAAAAAACGGTTAAAATTGCCACATTCTATCCTGATTCAAAATGGCGGCGGTTCAAAGTTATGCCTATTACGCTGTGTGGTGGTGGATTTGGTGTGTTTGTGGTTGATTTGGTGTGTATGATGGGTGTGCTGTGTGTGTGGTGGTCCCGTACAAAGGACGGGCCAACCACTAGTTTTATTATTACTTGTAAAAAAAAATCTTGGTCTCTCCGTACCTTTTTTATTTACATTCATGCTATATTGAGTGTTTTCATGTAATTCATACGTACAGTCGTCTCAGCTTGAGCAAAAGAGTCTGAGTGAGGTCTACAGTTCACAGAACAACTAGTGTAGGTAATCATACAAACTTTAAAATGGTTGTACTTGGTTTATTTGTGACAGCAATTCAGTATTCTAAGCGAGAAATTTGAAGTTATTATGAAATAAAAGTACCGCTATTGTCTTGGTACTTACCAGCAAGTAGTTGCATAGAGTGAGGACTCACAAATCTACAAAACCCGTCCGCTGGACGCTGGTTTCCAGATGAATCTGAAAGACAAAGTTTCTAAATAAATCCATCACACAAGATCAGACCTCTGTTCTATCGTAGTAAATTAACTTTTGACTCTAGCTCTAAACTCAGGTATATGTCTAAAATCAAGCTGTCACCATTGGTATAAGTCGGATCATCGGTTATTTAAGCACTAAGTCATTGCGACCTGATTAGATATTGATATCACATACTTACAGCAAGAACATACATAATATTTACTTAATCAAATACCTATACCAGCGGTTCGCAAACTTTTTTCTACACGGCTGGCCCCTTCTTTTAATTGTACGCTCCGCGGCCCCTTTACTGTGGGGGCCGTCGACCCCAGTTTGGGAATCACTGACCTAATCGCTTCTCGGCCTTTTGGCTAAGATCAAAGTGTAGTATCTGTTCTTATCAGCTTAATATTTACTCACTCGTGTTGCAATGAAGTCCTGTGTATCCTGCGAGGCAGATGCAGTGTTTGGTGTCCTGACATTTCATATTGGGGCAAGGTTGATTGGGCGGACACTCTGGTACACATTCCGCGTTGATTTCTACATATCCTGAGCAACATTCGGACACTGTGCGGTTCTTCTCTATCGCCTTGGAACAAACAAAAGCACATATGAAAAACCGTGATTTGATTACCTATTTATAGAGTTGGTATTGAACAATGGCTCAAGTTTATATCTATCTACCTACGAGGTACGATAATAAAGTTCCGAATGCCCTATAGCTCCACACCTACTGCACATAGAGAAACCAATTTTTCCAGAAATGAAGCTTGCTTGATCTTTCCTCTTTTAAATGTATGTAATTTAATCTTCATTTTATCTAAAGGTGTGTCCACACATCGTCGACCGGCGTCGACTAACACGTCCACACTGCCTCGACAACATAGATTCACCTCGTCGATCCACGGCCGGTCGACCATGTTTGGACACACCTTAAGACAAGTGTTCGAGCCTCTTCTAGGAACCGTGATTTATATTTATAAGAGTGTATCTTTAAAGTTCAACTGGTCCTCGATTAGATAAAGATCATTCCGGACTTTTCGAAGGGTTCTTTTACCAATAAAGGAGAATAACTCGAGATTTTTCGGCTATTTGTTAAATCTTGGACTTGGAGACTGTCCTAAAAAAATCAATCACATAACTCAAAGTAAAAACGATCGGGTAGGTCTTCTTGTCAGTACGTATATTAATGAAAATACTAGTTTAATTATATTCTTTGCATATGATAACATTACATAGTAAACACGAAGGTATGTATTCGATGTTTGCCTAGGTTTATTCCAGTTGTAAGAAAGTCTTTGTAACTTTTTTACAATTTTCATTCTTATAAAATCTATAATTCCGTGCACATTCGAATACAAACCTAGACAACAAATGGAGAGATACCTATTCATATAGTCTTGAAGATATTGCATTACGTATGGGACGCGAATAAAATTTCAAACGAAATTTATTAACAAAATTTATTAGGGTGTGCCAACTATTTTTTTTATCTTGACTTTTATATTTCCAGACGATTATGGTTCCAGGTTCCAGATGAGTAAAGTCGAAGGGATAAGGTAGCATGCAGAAAAGAGAAAAGACAGAGGGCTCTGTCAAATTGTCTAATGTAGACTCTGTCAAAGTTACATCTTACGAACATATTCACTATTCATAAATAAATAATCGAAGATTGAAACCACATTGAGCTAAGGAACAAGAACGCTCACAGGTGAAAAATAATAATAATAATAATAATAATAATGAGAAAAGGTAGTAGGATTAAATGAAGAATGACTACCTAGAATTAATCTATTTACGTATGTACATTTTGAGAAGTGACAATATTTGTAAAATTCGTCAGTAAATTACAAATTAGTAAAACACGTATCTCCATTGATACGCATAGAAACATACTCTCGAGCCCTCCTTGTCTTTTCAAATTTTCAACACTCTTACAATATTAGTTTTGTTTAAACTAAACTAAAGATTTATTTTGTTGTAAATATCAAATTTATATAATTAATTCTTAGACCTTACCGCTAAGACTATAACTATAAATACTTTATTACACTCGTAACTCGTACTTAGTTGAGAGTTGTCTTCGTTGAGTAAAATGGTCGAGTGGTCCACACAAAGGTCGATGGTCATACTTTATTACACTCGTAACTCGTACATAGTTGAGAGTTGTCTTCGTTGAGTAAAATGGTCGAGTGGTCCACACAAAGGTCGATGGTTCGAAACCTGATCGGTATTAAATTTTTCCCAGAGGAATATTTTGATTCCTGAACGGTATAATAAAAGGACCTGTTTGGACCAATGCTTTGCTTAGAATCAACCTAGGGATTATAAATCTCGAACCACGATCTTAATACAGCGATAGAACAATATATTTAACGAATTGAAATTCGCCCTATGGTGAAAATTAGCGAAGACTGCTCTAGGTTACTTTGTATGTTTTAGACGTTCGGAAAAAAGTATTTAAAATAAAACGGGGATTCCCTTATTGAAAATACTTCTAAACTTGTTAAACGTAGATTCTTTACTGCATTCTTTAGATATTGCGATTAGGTGATCGGAGATATAACCATTTCTCTACATAGAATCGAATAAATCGTAGTTCTTTGACGATAGATTCAGAAGTAACTTTCCATGAAGAAAGCCTCGGGTACAATTCCCCCAAAGTTGGCGAAAATTTCAACTCGCATTTTTCTCCAGCAAATATATTTCCAGACTGGATAATCTACTAACCTCGTGTTGACCCAGCTTCTAAATTTCTGTATGAATTTTTGTCAGTACAATGTGAAAGAGTGAAACCTTTGAATTCATCCGACTTTCAACACTCATCACTGCATGCTACCTTATCCCTTCGACTTTACTCATCTGGAACCTGGAACCATAATCGTCTGGAAATATAAAAGTCAAGATAAAAAAAATAGTTGGCACACCCTAATAAATTTTGTTAATAAATTTCGTTTGAAATTTTATTCGCAAGTGAAACCTTTGAATTCATCCGACTTTCAACACTCATCACTGTATGCTACCTTATCCCTTCGACTTTACTCATCTGGAACCTGGAACCATAATGGTCTGGAAATATAAAAGTCAAGATAAAAAAAATAGTTGGCACACCCTAATAAATTTTGTTAATAAATTTCGTTTGAAATTTTATTCGCGTCCCATACGTAATGCAATATCTTCAAGACTATATGAATAGGTATCTCTCCATTTGTTGTCTAGGTTTGTATTCGAATGTGCACGGAATTATAGATTTTATAAGAATGAAAATTGTAAAAAAGTTACAAAGACTTTCTTACAACTGGAATAAACCTAGGCAAACATCGAATACATACCTTCGTGTTTACTATGTAATGTTATCATATGCAAAGAATATAATTAAACTAGTATTTTCATTAATATACGTACTGACAAGAAGACCTACCCGATCGTTTTTACTTTGAGTTATGTGATTGATTTTTTTAGGACAGTCTCCAAGTCCAAGATTTAACAAATAGCCGAAAAATCTCGAGTTATTCTCCTTTATTGGTAAAAGAACCCTTCGAAAAGTCCGGAATGATCTTTATCTAATCGAGGACCAGTTGAACTTTAAAGATACACTCTTATAAATATAAATCACGGTTCCTAGAAGAAGTCCGGAATGATCTTTATCTAATCGAGGACCAGTTGAACTTTAAAGATACACTCTTATAAATATAAATCACGGTTCCTAGAAGAGGCTCGAACACTTGTCTTAAGGTGTGTCCAAACATGGTCGACCGGCCGTGGATCGACGAGGTGAATCTATGTTGTCGAGGCAGTGTGGACGTGTTAGTCGACGCCGGTCGACGATGTGTGGACACACCTTTAGATAAAATGAAGATTTGATAACCGTACTTTTCCGTGCCCAGTAGGTACCTAATCCTTGTTTATATATCTTAGATAAAATGGAGAAGTGATACCTAAACGTACTTTTCCCATACCCAGTAGGTAGACCTACCTAATTCTGATAATCGAAAGAGCCGAGATTTATTTCATTCAGAGTGGCTGGTTCAGGATTGGGTGTTCTTTCTCAGTTTCTCCCTACCTACCGAGTCTATTATCCCAAATGAATCATTTCCTCCTTATGATTAAATAACTTGTCATTTCTCTCCCGACGCGGTGCGAAATGACAGTGCAACTCAGTAATCATCTGTACACAATGAAACATCCGATCTGAACGTAAACTAACAGGTCATTTGTGACGAGGTGTCGGGTCAATTAATGGCCGGGGACACAAGTGAGCGTATTTGGATTAAGCAATCTGATTGGTTAATTTCAAATAATTCCTAAAATTTCAGCCAATCAGCTTGCTTAAACCGAGTTTAAACTCACTTTGTGGCCGCCGCGCCGGTCTAAGAGAAGCTTTTTATAAATGTTTCAGCTCGGCTTAGCTTGAGCTACTGTCCCCTGGGGAACCATATTTGTGCAATAAAGACGTGCAAATGATACCTTAAGGTGTGTCCAGTGTACACACACAGTCGACCGGCCGACAACCGGCCACACTGCCTCGATAACATAGTTTCTTCTCGTCGGTCGACGGTCGGTTGATTATGTTTGGACACACCTTTACAGGGGTATCTTGAGCTTGTTGGTATTGTCTGAAACTGATATTCCTTCAAAAGCGCCTCGTTAACCTCGTTTTATCACGAGGCTGAGAGTACCAAGTTGACCCTCACGTGGCTTGTCCACATACCAGCCTCGCTCTCTGTTACTGAACATCAGTGGGAACTGATATGGCTCGTTCTATGTATAACAAAGTATTGTGTTTTTAGGTACATAGGTACTTCAAATCCTAATAGAACACTGGGACTCGACAGTGCCGTTTATATTCGTGATGGGTATTTTACCAACCTGTGGTGTACCTATCAATGGGCGGGGTGGACTTCGGATCTGGAGGTTGGTGGATTGGGTTCGCGAGCAAAGTGATGAAATTAACCTTAGTGTAGGTATTAATAATTTATTACCTACCCATCACCTATTTGGGGATCATTTCTTCTAGGGGGCGGATTTTGCATGTTTGCATATGCAAAAGCATATTTGAGGGTTTCTCTTAAAATGCATACTTTTGCATGTTTTTGCATATAATGCATATTTTTAGCATATTTCGGGCATTTTTCTGTCAAAACATAGTTAGAGGTTGGAAAATGTTATGTGACCCTCTGTGACACATATATGAGAACCTAAATGAGTGCATGTTTTTGCATATTTTGGCAGTTTTCTGGCATATCATATACTGGCCATTTTTTGGTGCATATTGCATACATATTTGGGCCATTTTTTCGTGCATATAATCCGCCCCCTAGTAATAAGCATGAACGATTCAACACAAAATTCCATTTAAAAAAACTTGGTCACATGACAAAGAAATGCAGTAATATGGACATGAAATACCTAATACGTTCTTTGTACTAAGATTCCCATGAAGGCTACACGCCACATTATCTCATTCACAAGCACTTGTGTTAAATGACTTAATTAAAAGCAGATAGGATTACTGGTGGACTTGTAAGAGTGGGGCATATCGTATTCTAGGATTCCATCGACAACCGGCCACACTGCCTCGATAACATAGTTTCTTCTCGTCGATCGACGGCCGGTTGATTATGTTTGGACACACCTTTACAGGGGTATCTTGAGCTTGTTGGTATTGTCTGAAACATTCCTTCAAAAGCGCCTCGTTAACCTCGTTTTATCACGAGGCTGAGAGTACCAAGTTGACCCTCACGTGGCTTGTCCACATACCAGCCTCGCTCTCTGTTACTGAACATCAGTGGGAACTGATATGGCTCGTTCTATGTATAACAAAGTATTGTGTTTTTGGGTAGGTACTTCAAATCCTAATAGAACACTGGGACTCGACAGTGCCGTTTATATTCGTGGGTATTTTACCAACCTGTGGTGTACCTATCAATGGGCGGGGTGGGCTTCGGATCTGGAGGTTGGTGGATTGGGTTCGCGAGCAAAGTGATGAAATTAACCTTAGTGTAGGTATTAATAATTTATTACCTACCCATCACCTATTTGGGGATCATTTCTTCTAGGGGCGGATTTTGCATGTTTGCATATGCAAAAGCATATTTGAGGGTTTTTCTTAAAATGAATACTTTTATATGTTTTTGCATACCTATAATGCATATTTTTAGCATATTTCGGGCATTTTTCTGCCAAAACATAGTTAGAGGTTGGAAAATGTTGTGACCCTCTGTGACACATATATGAGAACCTAAATGAGCGCATGTTTTTGCATATTTTGGCAGTTTTCTGGCATATCATATATTGGCCATTTTTTGGTGCATATTGCATACATATTTGGGCCATTTTTTCGTGCATATAATCCGCCCCCTAGTAATAAGCATGAACGATTCAACACAAAATTCCATTTAAAAAAACTTGGTCACATGACAAAGAAATGCAGTAATATGGACATGAAATACCTAATACGTTCTTTGTACTAAGATTCCCATGAAGGCTACACGCCACATTATCTCATTCACAAGCACTTGTGTTAAATGACTTAATTAAAAGCAGATAGGATTACTGGTGGACTTGTAAGAGTGGGGCATATCGTATTCTAGGATAGAGAGCTAGAGAGGAGTTGTCTTTATTGAATAATTACAGGACGTGGATCTACACTTGGGGAATAACAATAATATCAACATCAGTAGAACACTCAGATTCCGTGCCCCTTGCTTTTGAATCCTTGAGGAAATGGGAAAGCTAACCGGGTCAGGATAAACACTAATATTTGATCTTGAATTTTCTTTCGAAGTAAAACGGCTAACTGTTTCCTTTTCGTATTTATCTGATAATCAGATCAAGATATTTTCTTAATATTTTGTTTTTGGAACCTAATTTTATTTATTTTTATAGCTTTTTAATTTGTTAATACATACGTTTTTATTAACGGACAAGTATTTTCTTGTACTCGAGAATGCGCGTTAATTGATTTTATCCTTTTTAATTCATTGTTAGATTGTGTTTTTAAAAAGTTCTTGTGATATGTAACTACCTTTTTAGTAAATAATTAAGAAGTTTTTTTCCTCTAAGCATATTTGTATTTATTTTTCTCTCAGCATAAACTTATCATCTCCCGGTTCGTAAATGACCGATGAACAGTTAGCCATTGCCACAGCCCTTGTTGTACTTGCCATATTTGCGTTTCTAAGCATATTTGTATTTATTTTTCTCTAAGCATAAACTTATCATCTCCCGGTTCGTAAATGACCGATGAACAGTTAGCCATTGCCACAGCCCTTGTTGTACTTGCCATATTTGCGTACTTCAATTATTTCTACACGAAAGACTAAATTAAAGACTCAAGATACGAAGTGTAGTTTGAAGTACAAACATACCAATAGAAAGTAGTTTGAAGTGCCTAAATAATAATAGAAATTAGTTTGCAGTGTTTAAATATCAATAGAAAGTAGTTTGCAGTGTTCTAGGCGCACGGCAGTGCGCCAGGCCAAGTTTAAATATCAATAGAAAGTTGTTTGAAGTGTTTCAAAATAATAGAAAGTAGTTTGAAGTGTAAACATACGGTAGAAAGTAGTTTGAAGAGTTAAAATATCAATGCAAAGTAGTTTGCAGTGTAAAAATATCAGTAGAAAGTAGTTTGAAGTGTGATCATACCAATAGAAAGTGCTTTGAAGTGTAAAAATACCAATAGAAAGTAGTTAAAGTATTAAAATATCAATAGAAAGTAGTTTGAAGTGTGACAATATCAATAGAAAGTGATTTAAAGTGTAGAGACCAATAAAAAGGATCTGGTTGGGCTATCAAGATGCTTATAGCTGTAGTAGTGTTCTCAACAGTTATTCTATTGGTTAAGTTAACATCCATGTATGTGCCAATGGGATTCGCGTATTGAAGGTCCAGAGAATCAAGAATGAAAGCCAGATTTTCAGTCTCATAAAGGTAAATAATATGGAAGTCCTATTATCTATCATAAAATTAAGTAGTAAGTACCCACCTTTGGGTAATTTTAGCAACAAAATCCACATACATAGGAACTTACCACCCACTCTATCAAAGATATAAAAGACAACAATGTCACGAAATGTCCTCCTGAATATTTTATTAGTCCTTCTCTGTTTTGCCAGCAATCCTTCGTCCTCAGTATCATAAAATTAGGTAGTAAGTACCCACCTTTGGGTAATTTTAGCAACAAAATCCACATGCATAGGAACTTACCACCCACTCTATAAAAGATATAAAAGACAACAATGTCACGAAATGTCCTCCTGAATATTTTATTAGTCCTTCTCTGTTTTGCCAGCAATCCTTCGTCCTCAGTCTTATTTTTAATCTATTTCTTTAGACAATAGGTTAAAACGTGCTTTGGTATCACGTACTTTGGTCAAAGACATCGAAATTTTGTCAGACCAAAATATTTCCATCTCTCTGCCCAGTCCAATTTTGTCAAGGAAAAGGGATCGAAAAAATCCGTGGTTAAAAATGCTATTATTTATTTATTTATTTATTTATTTTTTCCAGAATCATATGGTCCATATTAAATCATGATCTCCAGCCATTACCTCCCCATCATTTCTCCACTACTTCTACTGGTTTCTCTTTCCAGAATCATATGGTCCATATTAAATCATGATCTCCAGCCATTACCTCCCCATCATTTCTCCACTACTTCTACTGGTTTCTCTGCAGCTCTTCCACCTAACCTCCAGTACTAAACCCCCGGGAGAAACGCATGTCTGTACTCGACTTGAAACGTGAGTTTTTTTCACGCTTTTATCCGACCTCTTTTTTTTCAAAGAGGTTTGATAGAGGGACTGTAACTCCTAGGGCTTTATCGTCCTGAAAGCTAAGAGAGAAGGAACACAGGATAGGAAAAAGCCAGCCGTTCCGAGAACGAACCTTATCCGTTCAGGATAAAATAAGCCCCGGGCGGGAATCGGACCCGCGACCTAGCGTTTACAAGGCAGACGCGCTACCCTCCAAACTAACTAGGCAGGAGCTTGGAAGGTGTTGCGCGCTCGATTCCCGCCCGGGGCAAATTTTATCCTGAACACATAAGGTTCGTTCTCGGAACGCTTCCGGGACAATAAGACCTTGGCAGTTACAGTTCCCTCTATCAAATCTCTTCTAAGGTGTATTTCTTCTTCTAAGGGGAGTAAAGGGACTTTTCAGTCTCATTCTTGCAGTATAAACAGGGTATATCCTATTCCAGTGATTCCCAAACTGGGGTCCGCGGCCCCGTGGAGGACCCCCGGGAAGATCACATAAAATATAGTGAAGCGGCCGCGGAGCGTTTGCAATTGAAAAAAGGGGCCGTGTAGAAAAAAAAAGTTTGGGAATAGCTGTTCTATTCTATTTCTTATTTTAATACCTAGGTATATGGAGGACGTGGAAGTACTAGTGGAGGAGCCCGGGCCGCGGAGCGTTTGCAATTGAAAAAAGGGGCCGTGTAGAATAAAAAAGTTTGGGAATAGCTGTTCTATTCTATTTCTTATTTTAATACCTAGGTATATGGAGGACGTGGAAGTACTAGTGGAGGAGCCCGTGAAGATGAAACGATACCAGTGGTGTGTGGGAGTACCGCCCAGGTGTACCGTGTTAACTACTGAGCTACGGAACCGGACAAAGATTGAGGTACGTTCTCTTCAAGGGAGATAAATATAAATAAAGTTAAAAAAATGGATTGATGGGTTACTGGGGGGAGGAGCTCAAAACGGCTGACTACTTGAAAAAAAAACTACTAATCCGAGAAGAATGAAATTACATACATTTAAAAGAGGAAAGATCAAGCAAGCTTCATTTCTGGAAAATTTGGTTTAAAAAAAAAAAATGGATTGATGGGTTACTGGGGGGAGGAGCTCAAAACGGCTGACTACTTGAAAAAAACTACTAATCCGAGAAGAATGAAATTACATACATTTAAAAGAGGAAAGATCAAGCAAGCTTCATTTCTGGAAAATTTGGTTTCTCTATGTGCAGTAGGTGTGGAGCTATGGGGCATTCGGAACTTTATTATCGTACCTCGTAGGTAGATAGATATAAACTTGAGCCATTGTTCAATACCAACTCTATAAATAGGTAATCCCTGCAACATTCACACCGATAAGCACAACACAGAGAGACAGACAAGTAGAAAAATCGCAAGAATCACAAAGGCACGAGATAACTTCAACGAAACCGCCCACATCGCCGCCAAAAGTGGCCAATCCTGACCTGGACAAGGCTATCGGCATATTCGAGAATTCCCTCAATGATCTGATGAAATCCATGGAACATATTGGCATGAAGAAAGGCGCCAATACATTGGACAGTGCGACCAAGGCGAACAAACACATGCAGAATGACGGACCAAGGCAGTCGTTTCAAGATCTCAGGATAGGAGCACAAGGGTCGCTGTTCAGTAACGTAGCGGCTTTTAGCGGCGATGATAATGAGTTCATGAGCGACCGAAATTATCACCCCACGTCTGTAGGTAAGTAGATTTAATTGTACCGTCAGATTATAAGAGGTGTTGGAGAGAAAGAATCAGTGAAATAATATTAGGTAATTATGTCCTGCCTCTCTGTGGGACTTTAAACAAGGAGTTTAAAAAAGCAAAGGTTGAGTGCGAAGGGCATCCACTCGCAAATTTTGTAGCCAAAACCAAATGTCAGCCCAAAGCAATCACCCTAATTACGGCTGATTGAGAGGCTGACGAAAAACGCCGACCCCGTCTGTATACGGGAAAAAGGCGAAAAAAAAAAATGTCCTGCCTGATTATTAGGATTGTTATGCCACTGTGGAAACTATTCAAACAAACATACATATTCTTTCCAGGTATGTACGGGAAAAAGGCGAAAAAAAAAAAAATGTCCTGCCTGATTATTAGGATTGTTATGCCACTGTGGAAACTATTCAAACAAACATACATATTCTTTCCAGGTATGAACTTGGTGTACAGACCGCAAGATGACGCAGCATTCAGCAGTGACAAGTCAGCAGACACAATGCATCAGCTTTATAATGCAGGCGTACTGTCCGCCTCAGTCTCCACACTGCTGCTGATTTTGACCCTTTTCCTCGCAGTGATTGGCTATGTATACAGACCGCAAGATGACGCAGCATTCAGCAGTGACAAGTCAGCAGACACAATGTATCAGCTTTATAATGCAGGCGTACTGTCCGCCTCAGTCTCCACACTGCTGCTGATTTTGACCCTTTTCCTCGCAGTGATTGGCTATGTACTGCATAGGAGGCGGAAATCTCGACTAGAATCAGCATCCCCCGGGGAGGAAGTTTTGGACGTTGGGAACTTGGTTGTCACAGGTGAGATCTAAATGGTGCCTCTCACAGACGATTGGTATACATACTTCTCAAGGATGATCATAAGGGGTCGAGTGGATTGGGACACATCACATGCCTTTCATAGGCACACTCCATTTGTCAAGGGTACAGGAGGAAAAAAGGAAAGAACCTAAAGAACAAAGAACCAATAACAGCTAAAGAAGTCAAAGTGTGCCTTTGTGATTCTTGCGATTTTTCCACTTGTCTGTCTCTCTGTGTTGTGCTTATCAGTGTGAATGTTGCAGGAGGTGAAGTTGGGGTCCTAGATGGTAATGGGAATACAGTCGGGGTGGTGAGTGAAAGAGATGGTAAAGTAGGTGTCATGTTATTGAGCCAGTTCGAATTCGACGGAAAAGCTGAAGATACAGACAGGTCAAAGTTTTGTTGAGAAGAAATGACATTGAAGTTTTTCTTTGGAGGGAAAGTGGGATTGATATGTATAGGAGGCAGAGTGGGATTGAAGTTTGGTACAGGAGGCAGAGTGGGATTGAAGTTTTGTATAGGAGGAAAAGTGGGATTAAAGTTTTGTACCGGAGGAAAAGTAGGATTGATGTTTTTTACAGGAGGAAAAGTGGGATTGAAGTTTTGTACAGGAGGAAGAGTGGGATTGAAGTTTGACATAGGAGGAAGAGTATGATTGAAGTTCTGTACAGGAGGAAAAGTGGGATTGATGTTTTGTACAGGAGGCAGAGTGGGATTGAAGTTTTCCTTAGGAGGAATAGTGGGATTGAAGTTTGACATAGGAGGAAGAGTGGGATTGAAGTTTTCTACAGGAGGAAGAGTGGGATTGAAGTTTTGTACAGGAGGAAGAGTGGAATTGAAGTTTTGTACAGGAGGAATAGTGGGATTGAAGTTTGACATAGGAGGAAGAGTATGATTGAAGTTCTGTACAGGAGGAAAAGTGGGATTGATGTTTTGTACAGGAGGCAGAGTGGGATTGAAGTTTTCCTTAGGAGGAATAGTGGGATTGAAGTTTGACATAGGAGGAAGAGTGGGATTGAAGTTTGACATGGTAGGAAAAGAGGGATTGAAGCTTGGCACAGGAGGAAGAGTGAGATTGAAGCTTGGCATAGGAGGAAGAGTGGGATAGAAGTTTGACATAGGAGGAAAAGAGGGATTGAAGCTAGGAGGAAGATTAATGTTTTGTAGAGGAGGAAGAGTGGGATTGAAGTCGAATGACAAATCTTTACTTAATTTAGGAAAGTTTTGTATAGGAGGAATATTAGGAAAATTTGTTGAGGAATACTCACTGACTTTAGTGAGAGTAGTTGATGTGATATGAGACGATGTTTGTCTCTCGGTTGGTGAAGTAGACTGAGTAATAATAAGGTCAATAGGTGTCACAGTTGGCTTGGATTCAACATGATACTCAGGTAACCCAGAGCTTGCTATAGTATTGAACTCTTTGGCAATGACATTGGGAGTTAAGTCACGTGCTATGTTTCCTAGAGATGACAATGTTGATGTGGGTAGATGTGGTTCCGGTGATTCGCCAGGTGTAGAATATGTAAGAATATTAGGTAGGTGTGGGTTGTCTAACGGACGGTCAGTTATTATTGGAGGCAATGAAGTAGGTTTGTCTCTAGAACTGAACTCTTTGGCAATGACATTGGGAGTTGAGTCACGTGCTATGTTTCCTAGAGATGACAATGTTGATGTGGGTAGATATGGTTCCGGTGATTCGCCAGGTGTAGAATGTGTAAGAATATTAGGTAGGTGTGGGTTGTCTAACGGACGGTCAGTTATTATTGGAGGCAATGAAGTAGGTTTATCTCTAGAAGGGGGAACACTCGATGTTGTTAGTGCGGCAGGATTGAGGAACTCGTTTGTTCTCACTTCAGGTAATGTTGGAAATGTTATCTCTCCAATGTTCTTGATTTTAGAATGTATGTCCCTCTGACGTGAGGTGAGCTCATCATCAAATCTTGCATTGTCATTTGTTTTGTCAAGAGAATTAATGACGTTGTAGAATGAATTTCTCGGAGTTGTAGTGGGGAGGATGTTAGATGTATTCAATTCATTCATCACTGAGGATACGACTGACTTTAGACTTTTTTCCAGATCTGATGTCATAATGTTGAGCTTATCAATCACTTTTGTTTTCGTTCCTGGAGTGGAAGAAATGACTGGGAAATTGAAAGACACACCAAGTGTAGGCATCGTAAGGGTTGGCAGAGTGGCTTGAACAGTGACTGAATCAGATTTGGCAAAAGCGTTGAGATTGTTGGAAATGCTTTTGGCTATGGAGTCCCCGTTCAAAATTGACGTCCCTGTAGTTGCAGCTTCAGATACAGTGGGCCCCCCTTTGAAGATTGTTTTTATTTCTGTAGGAATTACGTGAGGATTGGAATCTGTTGGTGTGTAAGAAGGGGCACCACTAAAAGGTCGTGGTGTTGTCTCTTGATAAGGAATGGTTTTCGTAGTTGTAGGATGTTCCGTTGCTATTTTAGAAATGGAATCAACAATTGGCGAAAGATTTTTATCGATGATATCTGTGTTGAAGATAGGGCTATGTGTCCTGCTTGTGATGCCCATTTCAAACTTAGGTATCTTTGAAGGAATAGCGTCAACAATTGGCGCAATTTCTCTTATTATCAAATCATCGACTGGAGATTTTCTCGTTGTGAAACTGTTGGGAACATCAACTTCTACCTGAGGTAAAACCTTGTTGACAATTTCTCCATTAAGCACAGGTCTTGGAGTTGTCAGTTCTGGTAGAGTATAAGGCCAATCTAAACCAGGTGGAGGTACATCCTTCTTAATCCCTACTTCATTAAATACCGGTCTAGCAGTTGTCAGTTTTGGTAATGTGTATGGCCATTCTTCAGTAGCTGTTGGGTTGGAAGGAATCGTTGGTAGGGAGATTGTGTATGTGCTGACACCTCTGACTGGTATAATTGGAGACATCTCATCAAAGTTTTGAATAGGATTGAATACATCAAGAGTGTCTTCTAGTTTAGTAAGTACACTCGGTATAGTTGGCAACGTGGTGGGAGCTTCTGTATTCGGTTTCAGTGGTTCCTTTGACGTGGCAAACGTTGTAGTTGTCACAGCTGCGACTGTATTTGGTGCTAGGGTGGTAGTTTCTATCCTTGTAGGTGTTGGCGTTTCTGTTGTAGTGGAGGTCGTGGAGGGAAGAATGCAAGTCCCGGTCAAGTGATGACATTTGTTCCCGTTGATCTCACCACAGTCACATTTCGACGTACAATTAGCGCCCCACCGACCCACGGGGCATGCTGCAATGAAGGGAATCAGATGTCAGTCCATTTTTGGATTAATTCAAGATTTTAACTTTCCACTATCCCAATACGTATATGTATCTACATTAAGGTGTGTCCAACTATAGTCGACCGGCCGTCGATTGTCGAGGCAGTGTGGACAGTTCAGTCGACATCGATCACGGCCGGTCGACTATGTGTGGACACACTTTATGTTTGTACTTTGGTGCTCTTTTCTATTGTCCAAGTGGGACATGTTATCTCATCAGCTCATTAGTTGTATCATTGATATCAATATAGTCGACCGGCCGTCGATCGATATTCATCGACGAGGTGAATTTATGTTGTCGAGGCAGTGTGGACAGTTCAGTCGACATCGATCACGGCCGGTCGACTATGTGTGGACGCACTTTATGTTTGTACTTTGGTGCTCTTTTCTATTGTCCAAGTGGGACATGTTATCTCATCAGCTCATTAGTTGTATCATTGATATCATGTCTGTACATTGCTTAGAATCGGGAAATTTTTAGTTATTCTTACTCCTTATGCATCCACGATTCCAAAAATCACTTAGAAAAATTTCTGTCTGTCTGTCTGTATGTACGAGTATGTGTGTATGTCTGTCTGTTACGCTAAATAGACCTTTGGTTGTCCTCTTTTCACGAAAAAACGGCACGACCGATTTTGATGAATTTTTTTGTGGTTGTTAAGAAGATTACTCGGGGTGACATAGGCTACTTAAAATTGCCACATTCTATCCTGATTCAAAATGGCGGTGGTTCAAAGTTATGCCTATTACGCTGCACTTATAGACGTGTCAGGGAGCGTGACCGTGTGTGTGTGTGTGTTTGTGTGTGGTGGTGGATTTGGTGTGTTTGTGGTTGATTTGGTGTGTGTGATGGGTGTGGTGTGTGTGTGGTGGTCCCGTACAAAGGACGGGCCAACCACTAGTTATTATTACTTGTAATCAAAAAAACTCTTGGTCTCTCCGTACCTATTTTATTTACATTCATGCTTGAGTGTTTTCATGTAATTCATACGTACAGTCGTCTCAGCTTGAGCAAAAGAGTCTGAGTGAGGTCTACAGTTCACAGAACAACTAGTGTAATCATACAAACTTTAAAATGGTTGTACTTGGTTTATTTGTGACAGCAATTCAGTATTCTAATCGAGAAATTTGAAGTTATTATGAAATAAAAGTACCGCTATTGTCTTGGTACTTACCAGCAAGTAGTTGCATAGAGTGAGGACTCACAAGACTGCACTACTAAGGTTCGACAGAAATATAAACACAACAGTAAAGGACTCACATAAATAGACTGAGAGGAGTTCTTCTTTTCACTGAGATAGTATTCTAAATTGATTTCACAACTGCACTACTAAGGTTTGACACAAATATAAACACAACAGTAAAGGACTCACATAAATAGACTGAGAGGAGTTCTTCTTTTCACTGAGATAGTATTCTAAATTGATTTCACTATCAAATGGTTCTTCCCGATGCACAACGTCCAAAATATACACACTGGTTTCTGCTGCTGGATGGCCGTACACAGAGATATGGACTGGACGCTTAAATGACTCGGGTATGTGGACCACATCTATGCCACAACTTGCTGATTGAACATCGTAGGTGTCTGGTTCATAGGTTGGTTTCTCGACAGATGTAGACACGTAGAAATCTGCATCACCTGTTCTGTGGGATGAGAATATGTAGGGGTGTAGCTGTGAGAGGCTTGATGGTTTTTAGCCAAAATTACTTGGCCTGTCCCGAACCACAGTCAACCATGATGAGGACCTGTGCTTTTCCTTTGGAAAACCAGGCTGGTTAGGGTTTGGCTGCTCTGATCCTTTTTTATGGTCCCACAGGTCTTTGCTCTGTTTGAGGTAACTATCCCTCTGATTCCTGTTATTACTACATTTCTTTTTTTTCCCCTGCATACATGGGGAATAAATCCATAGGACTACTTACTTAGAGGTAAGATAAAGTGACAGAGGTCCCTGATAGTTTAAGCTGTAATGGAAATATTTTCCAGCCTTCACTTCGCCCGGTACTGATTCTAGAAGATATTTGTTATAGCCCGTGTTCTCGTACCATTCATCAGTTGCAGATAAGCCCACAATGACCTGAAACAAGCAAGGGTGTTACCTTTTGTGTTGACCATGTCCTCATCTCATGCAATTTTCTATGGTTACTTGGTTACAACAGTTCAGATTAGTTTTTTTAAAACAGGTAGGTAGTTACTAAGTTACTTACACCAATGAAGCATAACAGAGGGAGAGCTATGGATGAAATCATCTTCAGTAAATCATTTTATGAAGGTAAAACAATTTAACATAATGCGTAGGTAAGAAAAATTCGGCTTTCTGGAAAATTTCAAAGTTCTAACAGGAAAATCAGGAAATGGAATGGACTTGGAGTCTTGGACCGCAATGGACTGATAAAAATAAAACTGTTAAAATTTTGAGAACCCCTTGAAAAATGCAATCTCATGAAAATTTGCAACTTCTCGCCAGTGAAATGTATACAAGATACATTTCACTGCTTCTCGCATATGAAGGAGCGTTCACACGATCAATGCTTTCGATGACGTCCGATACTCCGATAAGTGATGAAACGATAAGATGTTTTTGATAATTTGACTAGAAAATCCGATGGGATGATCTTAAAATAAAATTTAAAATCAACTATTCAAATTTAATCCGACTGGTTTAACCCTAATTTTCAACTCGAAGTGTGTATTTTATCATTTGCGCATGATTTACGCACGTGCATAATCGCTAGCGCTTTCATTATGTGAGGTTTGGCAACATTGCTTTTTTTACTTGGATTCAGGGGTTCCCAAATTTTTCAAGTATGAAAGTTTACTTTTCTAATTCTTCTTCCTTATCGCCTTATCTTTTGGTTGGTACTTTTTTGATTTTGGATTGAAGATAATCCGGATATTTTATTTTTCATTTCATCTAACATCTTATCTTCAGCAAAAGCTTCGAGTTTTACCTCTTATCTCGAGAAGTTCAGTGGTTACACGAGTGTATTAAGCTAGTCAGTGTCTATCATCAATCTTGCATTTCAAGAAGAAGTTGATAGCCCCCACAAGCTAAGAAGAAGGTAAGTTCTGAAGGTGTACCAAATTCTGGTAAACCTAAATCTAAACTCCATTGATTAGGCTAGACTTATCCACCACAGTATTGACCCTAAGATAGTAGGTAGACACCTAATTTCCTACCCTAAAACAGATTATACAGTCTGAGGGATGGACAATGGCTGTAAAGAACACTTCGACAGTAGTGGTTACACGAGTGTATTAAGCTAGTCAGTGTCTATCATCAATCTTGCATTTCAAGAAGAAGTTGATAGTCCCCACAAGCTAAGAAGAAGGTAAGTTATGAAGGTGTACCAAAACCAAATTCTGGTAAACCTAAATCTAAACTCCATTGATTAGGCTGGACTTATCCACCACAGTATTGACCCTACGATAGTAGGTAGACACCTAATTTCCTACCCTAAAACAGATCCATTACACAGTCTGAGGGGTGGACAATGGCTGTAAAGAACACTTCGACAGGTCTTGGTTCCATTTTTATTTACGAGAATAACTCATTCTGTCTTAATTTACAGGAGAAGTCCATCCAGTTTCCTTGGAAATCTAATGAGGATTGTCTGTTTATTCAAACATGAATAATTACGTTAGATCTCAGGGACGAGGTAGAGGCAGAGGAATGCCTTGGAACTCTGAAAATACTCCCAATGGATATCACAATGGTGGTAAGATTGTCTGCCTCTTTATTACTTTGGTCTATATAGCTCAAGATTATTTATCTCTTTTGAGTACAATCAACCAACAGTGCTGTGAACTATAGACAACTTTCTTCAGAGCCTTCAACAAGACTAAACAAAACTAATGAGAAAATCACCTTTATTTGTTAACTAATTTGGCCAACATTTGTAAAAAAAGACAACTTCCAAAGTTATAAAAAACTTTAAAATTAGGTACCTACTTAAAAAAAAAGAACTTACCAAATTGCCTACCTACATGTCTACTTATTAGGTATGGTTTTCTTTTCTTTCTATTTTTACATTGTGTCAAGGGGTTGCCTTAATTATTTTTACTGCAGGAAACACACCTATGAACAACTCAAGTGAATCTCCAAGAAGTGATCCCGGTAGATCTGAGTGGGGCGGTGAATCACAAGGTGGACGAGGGAGAGGTCGAGGTCGAGGAGCTATGATACAACATATTCTGGCACAGAGAATGAATGACACAAGATACATCAATGAGCAGGTGAATAATAACACTGTTCTCCTTAGAAATTTATTCACCTTGAAAATCTTTTAAGGACAGGGTCCACAAAGTGAATTTAAATTTGGATTAAATTTAACTCTAGGATTAAGTAAATTTCAATTTCCTAATTTATTAAAATGCCTGTAGGTAGGAAGATAGCCAGTACACCCTTGTACTATGTGTTTCCAATTTTACTCACAGCTCAAGCTTGGAAGATCATATCACGGAGATGGTGGCCTTCTTGCAAGAGGCAAGTCGGACGTTCTCTGAAGTTGTGATCGCGGTTACATATAAGCATTTCTCTGGGTATACTGTTTACTTCTCGTCGAATGGCATCTTTCAGTTTTTCAACAAACCAAGCACTTTGGAATATTATAAATAGTGTTTCCAATGTTCAATGTCCTTTTTAATCATTACACCTACCTCCTGAACTGAATCAACTTCTTCCCTTGGTTTTCAGAACTCTCCTTACACAAACCCTATGTTTTCAATGTCCTTTTTAATCATTACACCTACCTCCTGAACTGAATCAACTTCTTCCCTTGGTTTTCAGAACTCTCCTTACACAAACCCTGGATATAGCCATCCATCAGCTTACAGCTCAAGGCCAAATGACAACTACAATCACCCGAGTTCAAATCAGCTGCCTCCAAGTACAAACAACCACTACAGCAGTGTTACTAATCAGCTATCCCCAAGTACAAACCACTACAACACTATGCCCCTCAGTACAAATAACCCCTACACTGTGATGACTGCCTGTGATCCCTCTACAACAAATTATTACCCTTATCACCACCCTATGCAATTCTGTGATAGCTCACCTGGGATACTCTACAATGCTAGCATTTCTAGTAATATGTCTCCTAACCAATATCTCACACAAAGCCTGCCTTCTAATACCAGATCCTTGGATGAATGTAGACAGAAATCCTGTGATAATGAGGTCAGTTTGAATAACTGTTCTGGTAAAGCTTCACCACACAAGGCAAGTGGTGAAGCAAATAATGTGCAATTTGATGTGAACTCTAGTACAAGAAACACAGTGCAATCTCAGAACTTGAGTGAAGTGACCCAATTTCCGGACAGTTCAAATAGCAATGTGTTGCAATGTCAGTACAATAACACCTCCCAGTACAGCTCGGATAAAATTTCCTCTTGGGAAAATTCAAATACGAAGTCCAGTGCAACACAACCTCAGTACAACTCACAGAGTGTTGTGAAAGTCAATGACAGTTCTAATAGTGTGAACAAACTCCAGGAGAATCTACAACAAAGTGTGTCACAAATCTCTATCCATACAAATACCACTACTCAATCTGAGGAACAAAACAGCAATAACTCCAGCAGTAGTCAAGCTAAAGGCAACTATGTCTCTGCTATTCAAAACAGTGACTACAGAGCTAGTGCTTCTCAAAGTAACGACAACAGTCAATCAAACTCCAGTGGTTCTCAACCTAGTGACACTGGAACCCCTACCAATCCACATGAGCACCGTCACAACATGTATTGTACGAGTGTCGTGTGTGTCATGCAGGTGTATAAGTTTGTACCGGAGGGTCATCTAGATATGCTGGCTAAGTGGGTGGCGCACATCATTAATGTCTGGGGCATTTGTAAGTACAAGATAACCTAATAGTAGGCAATGAATAAAATTATTAAGGTCAAGAAAGTCATAGCTTGGAGGTTAGCGCGTCTGCCTTAAAAGTGCTAGGTCTGTCGCGGGTTCGATTCCCGTCCAGGGCGAACTTTATTCTAAACATATGAGGTTCGTTATCGGATCGGCTGGCTTTCTCCTATCCTGTCTTCGTTCTCTCTTCGCTTTCGGAACGATAAGACCTCTGGAATTGCAAAGCCCTCTATCAAACCTCTTCAAAAATAAAGTTCTATCTCTTGTTTTTCATTTTCAGGGAAGCAAGGAGAGTTATTCTCTAAAAATGTTACGGATTTCTTCAACACATTTCCTGATCCTTACTCCAGTACAGTTTATTTGCTTGTTGAAATACCTGGCGAGAAGTCAAAGAATTGTAAAAGTTTGTTTCTAGCTGGTGAGTAAAAATACATAAACATGTCATATTTGTCATATTTGATCCTTAGAATAAGCATAGATAGGAGAATGGATAAAATGTATATTGTAAATTTAAAAAATAAATAAAGTCATATTCCAAATGTTACGGATTTCTTCAACACATTTCCTGATCCTTACTCCAGTACTGTTTATTTGCTTGTTGAAATACCTGGCGAGAAGTCGAAGAATTGTAAAAGTTTGTTCCTAGCTGGTGAGTGGAAATACATACCTATAAAATTATTATGTTAGTATTTATTATGTACAACAACCGAATAAACGAGCGAAATAAAAAGAATAAAAAACAAGAGATGAGTGAAAAATCAAATCATGAATTCTTTGTGGTAAAGCAGAGCTTCTTCAAAAAATTTATGGGTATCACATCATTACTAAGTACCTCTTTTACTATTAATTCTCATCTACTCGTATCATCAATCTTATTACACTGGTAATGCCGCCACTGGTCGCTACTCGATCAAAGTAGCTACTCAATTGTCCACACGAGGCTGAGTGCACTCCGAAATCCAAGCACAGAGCCGAAAAAACTTCGAGCCCCTCCGGGAATCGAACCCGGGATCTCCGGCGCGCAAACCTAGTGTGATACCCACTCGGCGACAGAGGTTCCCTTATTTTGTCTCAATATGTAAACATTTTTTGGATCTTTATAATTATGGGTTCCAGGGTGATGTTTCTTTGGTCATGCTGGACAATGCTTAGGAGCTGAAAAATTTCATCTCCACTGATAAATACCTAGGAATTGAGAAATTGCATCTCCACTAATACCTACACACTCACGTATACAAGACATGAATCAAGTTATGCACATTGCATATGTACTTCAGAATAAAGGCGTTCATACAATTGGATATCATTTTATGTACTAAGCTAATTGGTGGCAGTCAGTACTTTTGTCTGGTAGATATCTAGGTAACTGTTTGTCACACCGGTTTAGTATTTTTAGACAAATTGGCTCTTCCTGTCATGTATACCTCAGTTAAACGATGCTCAATTGGGTAAGATGAAGGAAGGTGTACTATTCCAACGTTTTCGACATTCTAACATTAAGATAATCCACGAACTCAAAATATCCATACGTCCATACCTACAGTGAGAGCTCAGTAATTTTGTTATTAAAAAAACTAATGATTTATTTGACTAAGGTAGAAAAAAAACTAGTAACAATAAAAGAATAGATAGTTTGAAAAGTCAAGAACGGTTGTTAGGAAAGTATGGAGCAGAGAAAATAAGAAAGGAAAAAAATCACCTGCTCAAATTTTTTCTTACTTTTTTTAATATTCTATTTTTGGAAATTAGGTTACATCTTTTACATTTTTTAATATCCGTGCCGTAACACAAGAACTTTAAACTTATGATAGATAATCTTATAAGTATATCCTACATATACACAGAGGGTGCAAAATTACTTTTCTTAAAAAATGGCAAAGAGGGGAAATAATAATCTTTTGTGTGAAGGAAAAGAGAGCAAATTTTTGAGAATTTTCTTTCCCACAAAAAATCACCACCAAGATCATGAAGCAATTTTAAGAAGAAAAAAAAAAATGTTGAGCTGCTAGAATGTACGAAAATATTTCAAATTTTCAGCAACTAGCATTAAAAAAGCAAGAAAGGAAAAATTCCGTTTTCATTTTGAAAAATGTTCTTTTATTTTGCTTTCAGAATGAGAACAAAAATTGTAAGACGTTACGCAATAGGGAACATGGAACAGTAACCTTAATGGTAAAGACTAATGGATGCAGTGAGGATGACACAATATGGGATATAGAGCCGTATCCTGCATGACACACATGGCATATGCTATGAAGAAACAACTGAAAATCTGATGTATAGTTCAAAATGTGGCCGTTTTCGGTACTTATAAAACTAGAGCTCGATTTCTGTAGTAGGGGGACCTGGCATGTCTTTTCACATTTATGTTTTTGAAGGATTGAGGTTTCGAGTACCTATAGTCAAAGTTTCCATTCTGCATAGAAAGCGAAAAATAAAGAGTAAGTATTAGAAAACTTTTAGCACTTTTCATCTTATTAAACTTAAAACTGTATTATCATCACCATTTATTTTATTTCTTTATACACTTTAGTTCTGATTCCTCTTTCAAATATCAAATTTTAAAATCTTGACAAGGGGGATAGAAAAACTTTGCACTTGTTTAAAAACAATCTGCAGATTTTTTTTTTCCTATTGTTTGAGGAAAAGTTAGACACTTTTGGTGGGGGAGTAATAAATCAATATCCACTGGAGAAAGTGTTGTGAGATCCTATTGTTTGAGGAAAAGTTAGACACTTTTGGTGGGGGAGTAATAAATCAATATCCACTGGAGAAAGTGTTGTGAGATTTAATCTCGGAGTTGAAAAGTTCAAATGTTTTTCCTATGGATAAAAGTCCTACAAACAGTTGTCTTTTGGTCTAACTCTATGATGGTACAGCCATACAGCGACGTCCAAGGGAAGTCCCTCCTCGAAAGACAAACATTTTAAAATGTAAACTATTTCCAGTGTTTAAATTTTAAAATCGTATAAACCTAAACAAGTTTATGTATACTTAATAACATGTGAGTGTAACCACATTGACTAAAAGTTTGCTCCAACTTCTGTCATCTAAATTTTAAACTTTCCAGTTTCGGGAGAAAGTTTGAGAAGATTTGTATATGTCCGTAGACCCCTGTCCTTCTGGACCTTTACCCAATGTTTTTGTTGTCGTTTTATATCTTTCAAGTAAAAATCTTCGTTGCATGAAAATTTAAAATCAATTTATGTTGTGGGGAGGGACCTTGAACCCAATTTATTCAACCAGGCAATATTTCACATCCCTAATATAAATACTTGGTACATAATAGATAATTTGTATATTTCCTGCATCTTGCGATATTAATTATTCTGCCCGTCTTGAAGAAACTGTTTCAATAGACGTCCATCATGTCAAATACGTTCAATGTCTTCAGTCTTCATCATCAAAGTGGGATGCCAAAGAAGGACCTCTTGAGAATATTATAAGATTGAATACCACCTGTGAAATCAGGCTGTACACCTGTAAATAATAGAGGATTAGTTAACAACAGGTGCTACATAAAAAAAAAACTGATTAAATCAGCAACAGTAAATTCCAAAGTATTTGCAAATTTCTAATGAGAGATAATAATAGAAGTTTATGGATTTACCTTGGTACTCTTAATGATGGCATGTGGCACGAGATGGCAATAATAAATAATTTAATCATTCAATGGTAAGTTGGTAAGAACTCATATAATGAATATTGGATGAATATATTATACTGCTTTTCTTACTGTTTTTCAATACTCATATAATGAATATTGGATGAATAATGAATATATTATACTGCTTTTCTTACTGTTTTTCAACCCATTTTCCGGTTACATTATTCCATTAACCACTATAATTATATCTAACAAAGTTATAGCTACAGTGTGCGAGAAATGTATGGAACGTCCATCTCAGTGTTTTTTGTCTACTATCTACTTTTTGTCACCGACTTCGGTGTTTTCATACATTTTTCACAAGCTGTAGATCCAACTTTGACACAATCACAATCGCTCTTTAGAAAAGAAATCTTTAGGAGTGCCCTCAAAAGGGATCGGATATCAAGTTTCTTTTAAACCTTCCATAATATAAAATACAAATTGTTGGAAACTGAAAGTCTCAAGACATACAGGTTGAGGTGTCTCCATATAAGTATTTCTCTCCTACTGTATGTACTTGTACGTAAAGTAGTTTTAGGCATCTCTAGCATGCAAACAAATCATTCTCAGCCAATTGCTTCAAGGAGAAGGCGATTTAGCAATTTTGCGAAGGCCTTGCACATTCTGTCCATTGGTAAGTAGGTAGTAGGTACTGTCAACCGTCAGTATAGTCAAGTTAGTCATATTGAAGCTATACAAACATAAACATAGCAAACGATTTAGTATTTAGTTCTAGAAAAGGAGCATTTTTTCCTGTAAATATTTTCATAATGTAGTGATTTAATAAATAAATATTTGTGATTTTGTACCTATACTATGCCTTTACCGTTAGGTACTTATTTTGTAATGTGATAATGATAATATTAATGCTACCTATATTGGGGAAATCTTGGCGCTTTAAATTAACTGTACCACATAGTATTTTATATTTTATTGAGATAAGGGAAGTAAATACTGATAACAAATGTAAGGATTTCAGCTCTATCTCATTTTAATATAAAAAGGAATCAGTGAAATTACAAAATTTACATGGCGATTTTTCGCCCCAATTACGAGATCATTGCTCTCTCTCTCTCTCTCTCAGATGAAAGATGAGAAAGAATCAAATGAAGAGAAAGAGAGAACATGAGACACAAGCATATTAAATTTAGCTGGCTGGTATCACCGACAGTAGACTCTGCCAACATTCTGGCCCTCTTCCCCACGGCATCCTATAGTCATCAAATGCCACTGCTTGCGCTACCCAGAGCTCTGGCACAACGAGGACATAATGTGACTGTCATCACCACTAACCCTCTCAAGGTAATCAATATCAGATACAAAAAGATACCTTTTCTTTATTCTGCTATTGCCATTCGGCGAAAGCTAAAGCCGCTAAAACAACAATCAATATCAGTGAGCTAGGACAAATTGCGTACTCTTACCACCCATTGGGGTCGAGTGGATTGGCATCACATGTCTTCAGGCATACTCGATTTGTCAAGGGTCTACTTTTACCTTGCCCTTGGGATCAATTTAATTTTACGAAACCATTTACTGATGAAAATTTGTAATGAAACCCAACTCTATCTCATTTTAATATAAAAAGGAATTAGTGAAATTACAAAATTTACATGGCGAGATCATTGCTCGCTCTCTCTCTCTCTCTCTCAGATGAAAGATGAGAAAGAATCAAATGAAGAGAAAGAGAGAACATGAGACACAAGCATATTAAATTTATTTCCTGACATAATTTTATGACATACAAAATTACTTGCCATAAAACCGAGAGCCAAAAGGTATAAAAATCCGTGCACGTAATGAAAAGCGGCGCTGGGTAGAAAGCGCAACATACAGGGTGGTACAGTTACAGTCCGTTCACACTGAATTTTTCTTCGTCCGAAGTTACAATTTTTCAGATTTTTTTCTTCGTTGGCAATGTGAACACAAACACACTAATTAATTTGTATACGCCTTGCGAAAAAATGTTCGTAACGAAGAAAAATTCGTTTTGTATAGTGTGAACGGAGAAATTACATACAGGGTGGTCCAATTACAGTCCGTTCACATTGAATTTTTCTTCGTCCGAAGTTACAATTTTTCAGATTTTTTCTTCGTTGGCAATGTGAAAACAAACACACTAATTAATTTGTATACGCCTTGCGAAAAAATGTTCGTAACGAAGAAAAATTCGTTTTGTATAGTGTGAACGGAGAAATGGTCACCAATCCGGATACTAACCACGCTCAACGTAGCTTGCCTTCAGTGATCCATTGAGAACTGGTGTATTCAAAGTAGAACGTAGCAACGTACTATCACCGATCGCCGAAATACTATTAGCGCTAGTGTGCTCATTTTCTCAAATGAGGATCATATGTATTTCACATCTACCATAGGAGTCCCGCGTATGTAAGGAGAAAAGACAATAGATCTGTACCACCCTGTAAAATCTAGGAAGACAATGCCGTAGATTTTTACGGAGAAATTGACTGCATGAGTAATAGGCAATATATTGATTTTAATCTGTCGCTTATGATATATCTATGCTTCTAGGCCTCTTCTTCCGTAGATACATAACTATATGTTTGAAATTCCAGAGCCGTGAAATAGGAAATCATAAATTCAACAAATTGGCTCAGTGATCCATTGAGAACTGGTGTATTCAAGGTAGAACGTAGCAACGTACTATCACCGATCGCCGAAATACTGCGCTAGTGTGCTCATTTTCTCAAATGAGGATCATATGTATTTCACATCTACCATAGGAGTCCCGCGTATGTAAGAAGAAAAGACAATAGATCTGTACCACCCTGTAAAATATAGGAAGACAATGCCGTAGATTTTTACGGAGAAATTGACCGCATGAGTAATAGGCAATATATTGATTTTAATCTGTCGCTTATGATATATCTATACTTCTAGGCCTCTTCTTCCGTAGATACATAACTATATGTTTGAAATTCCAGAGCCGTGAAATAGGAAATCATAAATTCAACAAATTGGTCAAGGATAACAGAAAAGAGATTCAAACAAAAATATTGAAAACTCCAGAATGTAGATCCGAAGATTACGAAATTGTCATCATTTGACACCGGAAATTTGACTTTGGCGTCTGAGAAAACACTATGAAATACACGAGACTAAAATATCAGCAATCGGCAATGGTAAGTCTGAATTAAATTTTACAATTTAATGTTTCTTTCTTGGGGTGATGGTTCTAAATTCTAAACAAAGGATCGAAATATTGAAAACTCCAGAATGTAGATCCGAAGATTACGAAATTGTCATCATTTGACACCGGAAATTTGACCTTCTGAGAAAACACTATGAAATACACGAGACTAAAATATTAGCAATCGGCAATGGTAAGTCTGAATTAAATTTTACAATTTAATGTTTCTTTCTTGGGGTGATGGTTCTAAATTCTAAACAAAGGATCTTCGTATTTGTAGCCTATTCAATAAGGTTGGCTAATTTCAAATTACTCCAACAAAGCCTGGTAATTTAGGTGTATTTTACAGTTCTTCCCCAGTTCTAGGTTCCAGTTAAAGGGGAAAAATACGAGTCTATAAATATTGTAGCAAAGTTTTTGTTTAAGTCGAGCTGTTTAAAAGTTGTAAGCGATATATTTTCCTCTCGTCCAACAACTAAATCTACGACTCGCGTATTTTTTCTCAGCCTGTCTACTCATAATAAATATGTCAGAGGACTAAATATATCTCCCATTAGAGAGGAACTCCCAGAGTCGACGAAAGTCTGGAGTCTAGACGTGTTTAGTCAAACGATGGAGATTGTAGGCAAACACCAATAAGGGAGGGAGGAAAAATAAATCCGGTGGGGAAGAAGAACAGCGAAGAAAAAATCCCCAATTTTGTGTAAGTGTAGGAGAGAAAAGAAGAAAGCCAAACAATGTAAACCTTTCCTCCTGTTCCCCATTCCCTGGTATAATAAATGTTATGTAGTACCTACCAGGGCCGGAACTATACCTTGTGATGGTTAATGCCTAGGAGGTACACTTTGAGATCTAACAGATCCAGCTAAATCAACTTTATGAACATAGTCAAACTTGAAATAATAATTCTTCAAACCTTACGCTTACAAAATAAAAAATATTCGGAGGTAAAAAAAAAAACTTAGAAAACCAACACTAACCGCAACTCTAGCTGATCATAAAATAAAAAAAAAAACAGACTGTTTACCAAACAATGTAAACCTTTCCTCCTGTTCCCCTACCCTGGTATAATAAATGTCATGTAGTACCTACCAGGGCCGGAACTATACCTTGTGATGGTTAATGCCTAGGAGGTACATTTTGAGATCTAAATTCTAACTGATCCAGCTAAATCAACTTTATGAACATAGTCAAACTTGAAATAATAATTTTTCAAACCTTGCCCTTACAAAATAAAAAAATATTCGGAGGTAAAAAACTTAGAAAACCAACACTAACCGCAACTCTAGCTGATCATAAAATAAAAACACTGACAGACTGTTTGCGAGTAACTTTCAACTTCGATAGTATAAAAAGAGTTCAGTATAAAATAAATAGACCCCCCACCAATGAAGTCAGACAATCCCTGACTTACCTCCGCTCTATACAATGCAGCATTAAATTTTGTATTTATTTCATTAGAAGGGAAGCTCGGTTTATTTCCTTTTTTTATGACGGCAAAGATAGTAGACATTTTTCTTTTATTATGTTCATATACGAGAAACCATGGGGGGAAGGCACAGTTTATGCTGAAATATTGGACCTATAAACTTCAGTAAAATCCGTCCGTATGTCACTTTCCCTTTATTATAGGCATCAAGATAACAAATGGAAGAGTTGTTTCGATTTTATTTGGTTGTTCGCGGCTTATGTTCATATACGAGAAACCATGGGGGGAAGGCACAGTTTATGCTGAAATATTGGACCTATAAACTTGAGTCAAATCCGTCCGTATGTCACTTTCCCTTTATTATAGGCATCAAGATAACAAATGGAAGAGTTGTTTCGATTTTATTTGGTTGTTCGCGGTAATGCCCCTTGTAAAAAGGGGGAAAAACCTTGGGTGAAAGGATTAGGTCCAAGGTGAGGCTCAGGGGTGAAATTGAAATCGTTTCGACCAATCGATTTTCTTTGTACAAATTTTCAAGCCCATCAGGGAAATAGGGCTTTTCCATACCTACAAATCCACCCTTACAAAATAGATATGTACCGCAACATGAGTATGGCCCACATGATACCATAAGTGAAGAAAATCCTCATTGTTATTATATCTCAGAAGCTACTAAAACACCGACTGCTTCTGAGATTGTACTAAAACTTTTATTAATTTTATTTCTCAGTAATTCTGAAATCACTTTCTGCGCTTTTTTTCTGTGTTAAATTCCCTTTTTAAATGCGTTACATGTTGCGGAAGAAAAAGAAAATAAAACGTTTCTAAAAGACGTTTCCAACTCAAACAAGATTACTATTTGGAAGATAAAACTTCAACATAATGGCGTCCAAAACTTCAAACAACTAGCAGCTCTAGGAATAAAAGTTTTCATAAGTGAGAACTAAAAAGGGGAACAATGGGAACGGCGGATGATAATCATAATAATAACGGTCTGATAAATTTGAAGAGAAATTTCACCAAGTTCTTCTTCTTCTTCTTCCTCTTTGTGGTAACACATTGTGATTATTACTTGTAATATTCTTTCATTATAATTCTCAACTCAGCTTGTGAAAGCTCTCTAATTGGTCAGCTAGCTGTCTCAACGCAAAGGAACATTTTCATATCAAGGGCTAAAATAAATCCACGTGTGTACTAACTCTACTAGTGACTATCACATGACTATTACAGATACGGAATTGGCACCAAACTAATGTATACTTAGCCCAGATCAACTCCCTACCTGACTTCAAAGGGTTCCCGTGTTTTGTGTTCGTTGAAATACCAACCACTTATCAGATGTCTGTTGTCTGATAACTAATAATGGAGTTTCGGTTCAAATTTTGAACTCTAGCAAAAATAGGTAGAGTAGAGGCACGTGGCAAAGTGTTCGAAAATGGAAACAGTAAGTTGATAAGAATAGATCTATTTCAATAGCTTTTACTCAAAGCGTATACTCAAAGCGTACTATGATGTATTAAGACCTACGTATGTAGATAGAGATAGGTACTGAACCGATTGTTATGATGATGTAATGCATGTGCGTTAATTTCTTTCAAGAGCCTTTCCTAGTTATCTTATCAGAATTATTATACCTCCTCGATGCTGTTCTTGACATTATTGTCACTCATGTGAGAACCACGCAAACTATACTTAGATAACCGAAAGTAAAAAGGAATAATTTTTAAATCAGAATATTATTCTAAAGATAATTATAGGTAAGGTAAGTAAGTAGGTAATTGCTACTTTTTCATATTGTTTTTATAATACCTAGAAACATAAGTGTTCAAGATAATATCATTAAATTATTAAATACCTATATGTACATACACAAACCTGATTATTATAAATTATAAGGTTAAAAATATAACCTTCATTTTTCCCGCCGTTTGTAAAATTTGTACTTGTATGAATTTTAAACAATTAAGTGTTTATTATTATTTTTTGAACCAAGCCCCGAAAATTTATCACATCGACAAATCGACATCCACTGAAACCGTCCACACTGCCTCGACAACATCGATTCACCTCGTCGATCGACAGCCGTCGACTATGTGTGGACGCAGCTTAACAACTACATTGGTGAGCTTTCGGGAATCCGAAGGTGTGTCCACACATAGTCGACAGCCGTCGTTCCACATTGATCAATATCGATAGACGGCCGTTGACTATATGTGTGGACAGGTGAATACACCCTTAGATTCTCATCAGACAAAGTCTATAAATCATTCCACAGGCAATGGCTTCTGCAGTGAACTATCTGCTGTCTTTACTCTCACTATGCTGGCTGGTATCACCGACAGTAGACTCTGCCAACATTCTGGCCCTCTTCCCCACGGCATCCTATAGTCATCAAATGCCACTGCTTGCGCTACCCAGAGCTCTGGCACAACGAGGACATAATGTGACTGTCATCACCACTAACCCTCTCAAGGTAATCAATATCAGATACAAAAAGATATAGCAATACAAAAAGATACCTTTTCTTTATTCTGCTATTGCCATTCGGCGAAAGCTAAAGCCGCTAAAACAACAACAATCAATATCAGTGAGCTAGGACAAATTGCGAACTCTTACCACCCATTGGGGTCGAGTGGATTGGCATCACCATGTCTTCAGGCATACTCCATTTGTCAAGGGTCTACTTTTACCTTGCCCTTGGGATCAATTTAATTTTACGAAACCATTTACTGATGAAAATTTGTAATGAAACCCATTCAATCCTTCCTCAAATTCAAGCTCCTCCTCAGCTAAGCATGACCCCTATAGTTACACAGGCCTACTTATTTGTGGTTAGATCACTCAGTCGAAATCAAATACGAGAATCAAATACGAGTATATCAATAACTTTTTAGTTTAGAGTGTCTTGCAAAACGGTACGTACGTATATGTAAACATTTATAACACAAGTGCGGTAGTTTGAGCCCATAGTACCTACTATAAGAAACACTTGAGAGATTTCGGAGATATATACATATTTCCTAACTTCCTATGAGAACAATTATGACGGATATATTGAACTGATGTTCACAGAGAGGCAACAACTAGATTTCTGTACTTGTATAGATTTCTAAACTGCACCACTTTCCCGAGTTTTCCGGAATTCCCGGTCTTTCAGGATCAGTACTTTTTTGTCCAGGCCAAATCTTGATGAAACCCATTCAATCCTTCCTCAAATTCAAGCTCCTCCTCAGCTAAGCATGACCCCTATAGTTACACAGGCCTACTTATTTGTGGTTAGATCACTCAGTCGATACCGCTTAAATGAGAATCAAATATATCAATAACTTTTTAGAGTGTCTTGTAAAACGATACGTACGTACATGTAAACATTTATAACACAAGTGCGGTAGTTTGAGCCCATAGTACCTACTTATAAGAAACACTTGAGAGATTTCCGAGATACATATTTCCTAACTTCCTATGAGAACAATTATGACGGATATATTGAACTGATGTTCACAGAGAGGCACGACAAGGGGACAACAAACGAAGAAGTCCAATAACTAAATGCAAAACAACTATAGATTTCTGTACCTACATAGATTTCTAAACTGCACCACTTTCCCGAGTTTTCCGGAATTCCCGGTCTTTCAGGATCAGTACTTTTTTGTCCAGGCCAATTCTTGACGTTATTTTTTCACGAAGTATTTTTTTGCGGTCCCGCTCTTTCAGGAACCGATGCCGAACTACACTGAAATTGACATCTCCTTCACGTACAACTATTGGAAATCTACTGCAGGTGAAAAGAGACTCATCAATCTGGATACCAAAATAGGGCCCATTGAAGTGGTCAATTCGTTCATATCGGGCACCAACATCCTTACCGATATTCAACTGGGCTCTCCACAAGTGCAGAAGTTCATCTCGTAAGTCTACTAGGATCACTATCGGTTGAAAAAAGCGGGTGGAATTTGTACAAATAATAGAAAACAAGAAAATACAAATAAATGATAACAAATTTGTAAATGATAACAAATTTGTACAAATAAATGATAAGATGTGATTACAACTATTACGAGTCTTGTATGAGACTATCTCTGAATATGCCATGATTAGGTGAGGGAGCAAGGGTTATAATAGCTATTGAGTCATCGCGTCGCTAACAAATCAGAATTTTATTTATTTATTTTTTCCAATGGTCCAAAGCCCGTTTGACATTAGCTCTCATAGATTGGTTAAAGGTTATGTGACGGGTAAAAAGTACTTCAAAATATGATGTACTAGGTTAGACAACAAGAAATTTTTTGAGGGTTTCAATCTTCTGTCAATTCGTTCATATCGGGCACCAACATCCTTACCGATATTCAACTGGGCTCTCCACAAGTGCAGAAGTTCATCACGTAAGTCTACTAGGATCACTATCGGTTGAAAAAAGCAGGTGGAATTTGTACAAATAATAGAAAACAAGAAAAATAGAAAATACAAATAAATGATAACAAATTTGTAAATGATAACAAATTTGTACAAATAAATGATAAGATGTGATTACAACACTATTACGAGTCTTGTATGAGACTATCTCTGAATATGCCATGATTAGGTGAGGGAGCAAGGGTTATAATAGCTATTGAGTCATCGCGTCGCTAACAAATCAGAATTTAATTTATTTATTTTTGTTTTTTCGAATGGTCCAAAGCCCGTTTGACATTAGCTCTCATAGATTAGTTAAAGGTTATGTGACGGGTAAAAAGTACTTCAAAATATGATGTACTAGGTTAGACAACAAGAAATTTTTTGAGGGTTTCAATCTTCAATCCTAAATTGAAATTTTTCGGGAAGTTTCAGAAAATAGATCTCCTCTACTTTTACCTTACCTATCAGTTTAACAACAGACCTCATTCTTGAACATTTTGCAGGTATCTTGATAAAGAGAAGCCGAAATTTGATTTGGTACTGTATGAAGACCTGATGCACACATCCTACCTAGGATTTCTACATAAACTTGATTATCCACCTCTGGTTTCAATGTTAACGTTACCGTTACTATGTGGTCTGGATTTGTCTTCGGGAAATGTTTGTCAACCTTCTTACATATCGGGTAAGCCGACTAGTTAATTAGGTATATTTCTATAGACACATCCTCCTAAACGTCAATAAAATGGTTGATAAAAAATAGAAAGTAAAAAAACGAGATCATTTGAAAGAGATTTGTTAGGGTTTGTTTGGAGCCCACATATTGTTTCTGGGCGTCCAAAGGGTTTAAACCCCAATCCTTTCAACACCGTGAGATTGGTGACTTTCCTATCTCACGAACATGGAAGTGAGTTGAATTCTAATGTCAAAACCCCATCATTTTGTTTCAGAAATGATCATCGGTAGGACAAACAAAATGAGTTTCTATTATCGACTCGAAGGCTACCTGTACTTGTTATACGCCAGACTTGTACTTGCACCAAGAATTTTCAGCGCCCAAGATGCCTTAGCTAAAAAATATTTCGGCTCATCCTGTCCTTCCACTAAGGACATGGTTCGGAACAGATCGCTACTTCTATCCAGCTCAATGTGGATATTCGAGTATACTCGGCCTGTGTTTCCCAACACGATTCATGTGGGGCCTCTTCATATCGGAGACACCAAACCTCTTCCCCAGGTAAAACCGTCTTACTGGATGACAAACTGGAATGGAGCATGACAGTATCAATTGTACTCGTAAACAAGCAGCCATATTGAAGGATATTTTATTCCGATTATTCCGCAATCTGCGATGAAGGTTTCATATGGAAAAGAAAACGCAATAACTGTAGTACTAGAAAGTAAAAAGAGAAACCTAGGTCGGTAGGTACCCATTTTGAGAGACACCATAACTGAAAAAATCTTTAATGAACCAACTTTTTCTCACAGGATCTTGCGAAGTGGGTTGAAGGAGGCAAAAAAGGTGCAATTTACTTCAGCTTAGGAAGCAATGTCAAAAGTGCCGCATTGGAGGATTCCAAACGGACGGCCATATTGGCAGCTTTAGCGCGATTTCCAGATTACCGAATAATTTGGAAATGGGAAAACGAAGAGCTAGAAGGACTGCCCAGTAATGTGATCTGCAGAAAGTGGTTGCCACAACATGACCTGTTAGGTAAGTGGATGTCAGGAACGGACTGTAGAAGTGTAGAATGTCAAGAATACGGTCTCGGATGTCTCTCTCCTCAAGAATAGTTCTTTTAACTTTACAAATTTCATGTGGCCTTAGCTTAAATTCCATAATATGCAAATCAAATATTTTTATTGTGGTGATATACAAACATGTATGTACACAAATTTTTCCTAATGCTAACTTAATACTTAATATTACAATATTACATAGAGAATAGAAATAGGTGATGCCGCACCCTATTAATTGTACCTGTACCTCATAAAAACAAATAGTTCTATAGGTATCTTGTACTCGTAAACAAGCAGCCATATTGAAGGATATTTTATTCCGATTATTCCGCAATCTGCGATGAAGGTTTCATATGGAAAAGAAAACGCAATAACTGTAGTACTAGAAAGTAAAAAGAGAAACCTAGGTCGGTAGGTACCCATTTTGAGAGACACCATAACTGAAAAAATCTTTAATGAACCAACTTTTTCTCACAGGAACTGTAGTACTAGAAATTAAAAAGAGAAACCTAGGTCGGTAGGTACCCATTTTGAGAGACACCATAACTGAAAAAATCTTTAATGAACCAACTTTTTCTCACAGGATCTTGCGAAGTGGGTTGAAGGAGGCAAAAAAGGTGCAATTTACTTCAGCTTAGGAAGCAATGTCAAAAGTGCCGCATTGGAGGATTCCAAACGGACGGCCATATTGGCAGCTTTAGCGCGATTTCCAGATTACCGAATAATTTGGAAATGGGAAAACGAAGAGCTAGAAGGACTGCCCAGTAATGTTATCTGCAGAAAGTGGTTGCCACAACATGACCTGTTAGGTAAGTGGATGTCAGGAACGGACTGTAGAATGTCATGAATACGGTCTCGGATGTCTCTCTCCTCAAGAATAGTTCTTTTAACTTTACAAATTTCATGTGGCCTTAGCTTAAATTCCATAATATGTATATTTTATTTAGATTCTATTGGTTATAATTCAATGTACACAAATACAAGAAATTACAAAGGGCGAAATTATTGCCTGGGGCAATCTCTAAAATTCAACCCTCAACTATCACATCACATGACGCATTTCACGGTGTAGGACTTCTATGGCACCACTCATTAAGCTGAAGAGGTTACTGCCATCCCCAAAATTACCTTTTACTATCTTGTATTTTCAGCTCATCCAAACATCAAACTGTTCATCACACAAGGAGGTCTCCAAAGTCTCCAAGAGGCGGTACATTTTGAAGTACCCGTGATTGGGATTCCATTTTTCGGGGATCAAAACTACAACGTGAAAATCATCCGCCGACTTGGCATTGGATCTTACATGGAGTTTGAAGACATTCATACCGAAACCCTGTTTGAAAATATACAGGAAATTCTCAACAATTATGATAGGTAAGATGCTAAATATGGTATTGTAAGGGTGAAAAAATTTAATTTTTTGGACGCTATAATTGTTATTGTTAGCAACCATGAACGCCAAGGCCAATAAACAACAATGTTTATGGTGATGATGATCCCTCGTTGTCACCTTGTTGGGCAGAGTGTTTCCTTGTAGTCTTTTATGTAGTTTGGAGAACTTTTATGGATTTGGGTGTAATTATTACAAGTTTTGCTTTCTTTCAGATACAAAAAGGCTGTGAAGAGAGCATCGGACATTTCCAAAACCCAAATGATGAGTCCACGAGATACCGCTGTCTGGTGGGTGGAATATCTACTCAAAGCCGATGGTAACGTGAGTCATCTACAGCCAGAATATTGGCATCTCACTTGGTACGAATACTTCGGCCTGGATGTGTACTTGGTCATTTTCAGTCCTGTGATTTTGGCCCTGTACGGACTTTATCGATTGGTTTTAACAATCAACAGGCGGTGGAGTAAGGGAAAACTCAAGTCGGAGTAAAAGGATCGATGTGACAATGTGATTACTTTCTTGTGATAATACATAGAACTTAGATGAAGAAGATTGAAGATTCCTTTGAAGATTGGAGTCTTTTTATCATGCGTCTTCAGTCACGCAGGATGTTCTCCATTTGCTTTGTACAGTTTGAATGGAACTTAGCCAAAGCGTTTGGCCCGTTGAAATTGAATGCTCCAGTTCCTCATGAGCCACTAAAATTAAGCAACCTTATGCTTGTCGCTTCGGAAGACCAACTTGAGGCAACATTTACAGCTTCCAGGCGTTGCACTAGATCTAGATCACAGCGACTAGAGCACCAAACAAAACTCGAATAAACCGTTTAGTGGATAGTTGATCTTCTTTGAAATAAATACCACATTTAAAATAGGTATAAGATGTAGGTACAATGTGCATCACCTAAAGCTCATTTTGTAATGTAACCTCTTTTCATGTAGATAAGCTAGCTGTAGGTCTGTAACTATGTATAATAAAATGCACCTAATGACTTCAAAGCTTTGTTCTGTCTGAAGGTGTCACACACAGCTTTGAAAGCAACAGCAACCAGTGTTGTTTACTGAGATTTACGCTCTTTGCCGACGCCGTTCGTCCTGGATAGAAATAAATTGTTCCCTTTGATGAAACCTTTGTTTGTTTTTGGGCCCAATTGTAGGAAGAGGATTGCTCCCCCCTGATAAGGAATGCCTTGCGTGAGAAATTTCGTATGGATAAGTTTAAAATTTGCTAATTTGGTGTAGAAAATGTAGAAATATAGGTATTATTGTTTGTTGATTTCTTGTACATAGGTAATAAAAATTGAACCTGTTAAATGTTAAAATTTACTTTTGCACTTTCAGGAATTCCTTCCATCGCGCATTGAAGCAGATAATGTTTTAGGGTGCCCGCCAGAACGAGGAATTCAAAATGAAGCACACAGATGAAGCAATATGAAGCATATTCAGGCGGAACATCCTGAAATAATTCAGGTGAAAATCCAGAAAGAAGCGCACGCAGAACGAGGTTGAATAATCCAGAAAGATTTCCAAGCTGACCAATGACCCTGCACCTTCAGTTTAGGTGACCTTGAGTCAACCAATGAGCATCAAGTCTTCTCGATGAACTGCCTCAAAAACAAAATATTTTGTTCTTGAAAATTTTTCCTGAAATTCTGCTCGAATCTTCGGAATGCTTCGTTCTGTGCGGTCTCATAAGAATGTGTACGTTTGTTTTTTTATTTTTCATCTTACGGCTTCATCTCTAATCCCTCGTTCTGCGGTCTGCGGGCACCCTTACTCTTTAAGTTTCCAGGATTCTCTGCTAGGAATGCAGTTAGGGGATTTATTCCATACGACATAACTTCCCATTTGCTTGCAACTGTTCCCGTTGTATTACCCAGTCTCAATATTAGTTCCTCGTAATATGAGATGCAACATGTGAGCCATACATTCCCATTTTCTTCCCTACAAAGCAGAAAAGCAAAAGTGTTGGCAAAAATAATCCAGCTATCCCTCTTTCCTCTTTCTTAACACCATTTTTCTTTTCTGTTACACTTTCCTTATCTTCCTCCCTTTCTCCCACTCTACGTTCTTTCCCCTTCCTCTTCATCTACATACCTTTAGCCCAGTCTGTTTCCTCCGCCTTTTCTTTTATTCCTCTTTCCTTTCTCTCCCATTTTTCTCCTCCCCTTTCCCCCTTCCTGTCGATGTAATAAGTCTCTCCAATAGTGGTGGGGTGCACCTTCACCAACGGACTCACCATTACCCTCGTGATGTGTATAAGATTGAATGTGTGTTTATTAGGTGTTACTTTCCTACCCTCTTCCTAATACCTCTCTCGCTCTCTTCAACTGTTTACTTCTTCTGCTCGAATCTTCGGAATGCTTCGTTCTGTGCGGTCTCATAAGAATGTGTACGTTTGTTTTTTTCATCTTACGGCTTCATCTTGAATTCCTCGTTCTGCGGGCACCCTTACTCTTTAAGTTTCCAGGATTCCCCGCTAGGAATGCAGTTAGGGGATTTATTCCATACGACATAACTTCCCATTTGCTTGCAACTGTTCCCGTTGTATTACCCAGTCTCAATATTAGTTCCTCGTAATATGAGATGCAACATGTGAGCCATACATTCCCATTTTCTTCCCTACAAAGCAGAAAAGCAAAAGTGTTGGCAAAAATAATCCAGCTATTTGGGTATGAAAAGGGTGAGAAGGGAAAGGTAGAGTGGAAATACGGGCGAGAGAAGAGAGATGGAGAAGGTAGTAGGGAGGCTCGGGGGAGAGAAGTATGGGAAAGATTAGAAGGGATGAAAAACGTGAAAATGTGTGTTAAATTAATATCATTAAACCTGAATTAATGAATTGCAAATTTCGCAAGTTTTCTGAATTTGACATCAAATTTTTTCACAAATTGTTGAACCGCACTGCGTCCATCTAAGCATTTATTACGATGTGCATTTCATACTGTCCCTTAAGGTCGCTTTCCATCCAATATCACAAACCAACGGTGAGCGCAACTTAGGGCAGCTTGTTGTCTTAGGCCCCAAGGACAATATAGGGATGACAAATTCGAATTCTTCTATAGGTACTCGTACCTCTTCCCCTTTCTATGTCGTATACCTAGAACTAGATAATGTATGCAATAGAATATTCCAGGGCGAAAAAGTGTTGAAAAAGATAATAAATCAAATAACAAAAAAAGTTTTTTTTTTGTGCGAATTGGATTGAGAGGGATCAACAGGCAAGAAGAAAAAAATATGAATTTCAGGATAAAGAATATAAAGAAACTGGAAACACTGAGAGACGGAGGATAGTGCAAAAGAGGAAAGCCCTTGAAATGAAGAATAATAGAGAAATCTCAAGATTAATTTAGCTTAATATAAAAATAATGAAACAAAAAGCTTCCCACCTTCTCTTTTCCCTTTGCACTTCCTCTTTCTCCTCCTCTTTTCACTATCTTTTTCTCTTTCTACCTCCACTCCTTCTCTCTCTCTCTCACTCTCTTTCTCTTTGCCTAATGGTGAGAACAGAGTTCTTTGTCTGCAGTTTAGAATTTAGATCATCAGTCTTTTTCTACTCTCTTTCTCTTTGCCTAATGGTGAGAACAGAGTTCTTTGTCTGCAGTTTAGAATTTAGATCATCAGTCTTTTTCTTCGCTGTGAGTCTAGAATATCTCAATTAGTGCATCTTCATCATGAACATTATCGATGATATAAACAATATCTTTTTTATTAATATAGTTATAATTATACCTCTATCGTTATCTTCGTTATTAGATTCATTAGTATGAGAGGTAGATAGAAGAGTGATATAAGTTTCGTCTTAGATATAGGTAGAGGGTGATAAGTCTCAGCTGAGGTAGGTAGAGAATGTAGAGATACGTTTTGTCTTGGAAGCTGACGGACGTCTTTCATTAGGAGTAAGTAGATGGTAGCTTATTGTATTATATCATTATGCTATAGCCATATGTATAAAGGATGATGGAATAGACATCTAATTGGACTCCAAAAAACTTAGAGATTCCTAAAGAAAAGACACTCCCATTTGAACGTGAAGTTAGCGAACAATGGATCTGGAATCTGAATATGTTTTAATAATTACACATTAAACACTTGTACGTAGGTGAGTAATAATGTTGAATATTAAACTCTGTTCTAGTACCCCACCCCAGCAGGTTTGCGACATATCTAAAATGATAATACAAACAAAGTACCATCTCTAACAGACACAATATTACGCGAAGTATTTTTACTGTTTAAAATTAAAAATATGTATAATAACAAAATATTGTAACTGAATAATTCTAAGCCGCCTCCACACTTTTTCGAACCCGTCATGTCTCTTGTTATAGCTAAATGTTGTATAGAAAAGGGAGAAAAGTAAGGGTGCATGTGGCACTTGGAAGCTATGA
Source organism: Diaphorina citri (assembly GCF_000475195.1). Classification (NCBI taxonomy): domain Eukaryota; kingdom Metazoa; phylum Arthropoda; class Insecta; order Hemiptera; family Psyllidae; genus Diaphorina; species Diaphorina citri. The sequence continues at coordinate 95,668 of NW_007377581.1, forward strand.
CGTAATATTACAGAAGAAAAATCTTGAACAACATTGTACCTACGATATTAGTTGTTGGGACGTCAAAAGTTTACAAAATGTAGTGATTGCACGACGAGATGAGAACTGGATTTTGTCTCGTCTTGTGGAAAAATTGCGAAACGAGCCAGGGCTCTGCAGTTCCTGTCTCGTCTCGCATGCATTACTAGGAAAATGTAAAGTGCACAGTTGTAAATTTGCTTTCAGAAATGCAGCCCAGGCGTTTTGGTTCTGCAGTTCGTTGTGGTTTTAGAATCTACAGTGTTGTAGACTACACTAAGCTTTCGGATTGGTCCGCCATTATCCGGGTCCTAACCTTCTCGTTCTGGAGTTACCAGTGTGCATGTGGCTTGATAATTATTTCATTTAATATCACGATAATAATGAAATGATAAAGAAAATGGAAATAAAAAATAATAATAATAATAATAATAATAATGGAAGTTATAATTATACTTCTATCTTTATCTTCGTTATTAGATTCATTAGTATGAGAGATAGATAGAGAGTGATAAGTTTCGTCTTAGATATAGGTAGAGGGTGAAAAGTCTCAGCTGAGGTAGGTAGAGAATGTAGAGATACGTTTTGTCTTGGAAGCTGACGAACGTCTTTCATTAGGAGTAAGTAGATGGTAGCTTATTGTATTATATCATTATGCTTTAGCCATATGTATAAAGGATGATGGAATAGACATCTAAATTCGACTCCAAACTTAGAGATTCCTAAAGAAAAGACACTCCCATTTGAACGTGAAGTTAGCGGACAATGGATCTGGAATCTGAATATGTTTTAATAATTACACATTAAACACTTGTACGTAGGTGAGTAATAATATTGAATATTAAACTCTGTTCTAGTTCCCCACCCCAGCAGGTTTGCGACATATCTAAAATGATAATACAAACAAAGTACCATCTCTAACAGACACAATATTACGCGAAGTATTTACTAACTATAGTAAGAACTATAAAAAGATGTTATTCTTTATTCTTGTTATTCTATCCTTGTTTCTCAATTCTGTCTTTGTTTCGAAGTATTTTGCCAAAACGGTAATTAGTTCTATATTAGCCTCGTCAAAATTCATTTCCATAACCTAAAAACACCTAAAGCAGAAAATGTCAGTTTCATTTCGACTAAATAGAGTTTAGAGTACGACAAAAGTCTTCGGATGTTGCATGCTGAAAACTCCAGTGTGGCAATATGGAAACAGTAGATGACAGACGACACAGTGAGTCACTTTTGAACCCTGTACATCAACCGACGCGACTTGGCAAATTAATAATTATACATGTTGTAGAAAGCGAAACTCTTTAATGTTTTGCTCGAAATTACAATGGCATGCCTCCAAGGTTTCCGAAATAATACGCACAAAACGAAGCCTTTTATACGTCTACTTGACACAAAGGAGAGAATGAGAGAGACTGAACAGTGAGAGAGAGGAAGGAGGGGAGATGGAGAAAGAGAGAAATGGAAAGAAAAAAGGGAAAGTGAGAAAGAAGGTAATTATTTTCAACTTGACGTGATGGGAGAGAGAGAAAAAAAAAGAAAATGAAAGATCTGTCATCATTCTTTGTGTTTCAGCACACAGACGGATAGGAGAAGTCAGAATAAGAAATGTGTTTCCAAAACTGAAAAAGACCTCGAACCGATTATCACCAAAATTGGTACAAAGTGGGTAATTCCTTTTGGTAGCTACTTACTATTTCCAGTGACCTCAGAAATTCGTCAAGCTTACCTGAAACAAATAAAACAACACTTCTTGTTAGAATTGTTAGGACATTTAAATTTTGCAACATTTTAAAAAACGAATACCTATTAGAATGGTGTGACTAATTGGCTAAGAGGTAATTCGGCCAAAAATTCAGTTACAGATCAGAAGATTCGAGCTTAACTTCAGTGTTAGGGGAGGAACTGGTTTATCTATGTATGTCGGCCATAAAGTGCCCCTAGCTTGCAACTTGCAAGCATGTTTGAAATGCCGTTTCCCTGAAACACTTCTTGAAAAAAAAAAATCATGGAATACAAGGAAAGTAAAAAAAAAGATGTTAAAAGCTGTCAGACGAAATGATCATTATACCTTGCTTCACTTCCACCTCTTATTCCTCCTCCATGTCTTTCTCCTCCACTTCTTACCCCCTCGGAAGTGCAGCACGAAACAGAGCAACGGAAAGTTAAACGATCTGAAAACAGGATAGAGTCCTACTAACATAACGCCGCGCCGTGATGAAAAAAATCTCCGACTTACAACGATAGAAGAAAAGGGTTAGACGGAGGAAAGAAGAAAGAAGCAAAATGGAAATTAAGTTTGGAAACACAATCCTTACGAGGAGAGGAAGGAGAAACATTTGTTTGTAAGGAAGAAAAGGTAAGAAGGAAACAAGTGGAAAAGAAGACTTTTGCAGAAGAATCTTATGTCCAATGATAAGGAAAAAGGTTTAAGAAGAGGAAGTGGAACCTCCCCCAACACTTTGTATATCGTCCGAATATGTGACAAAAGAGACTGCACAATGTTCACGCTTGAATAGTTATGGGACGAGAAATAGGTAAGTCACAGACGTCAGTTGTCATACAAGTTACGGTTTGCAGATCAACAGATCAGTACTCTCCGGGCGATCTTAATGTGTGTGTCGGAAATTCCTCTCTGGTTCACTAGCCTTTCCAAGGAGAAAAGACCGGAGCAGAATCAAGATTGGATTTATTTGGCTAGTTGATTCTAAAGACACTCTCACCGAACTCAAGATTTACCTATGAATTCTTTTCGTGGTTTGATCTTTCTTTTAATTGATCACAAAAGAAATGTACGAATACATACATATAAATTTAATATGTATCTCCGTACCCGTAAAATATGGTTACTAGGGGGTGCAAATTGGTCTGAAAGTAATGTCCCTGTTACGGCGCGGTGCGACAATTGAAATTTACTCTTGAAAATGAAATGTAAATGTGAAGACTTCCCCAGTGTTGATAATGCTGATATGGGCACAGTAAAAAATAAAATAATAATAATAATAAGCAAAATCAACATAGTACGCACCAACACAGTAAGCGGTAAGTTTACTCGACAGCAGAGCCTACCCCTCACTCTCACCATATCCTTTCCCATACACCTCCACTCTACTCTACGTTCCTTCCCTTCCTCTTCATCTACATACCTTTAGCTCAGTCTATTTCCTCCGCCTTTCCTTTTATTCCTCTTTCCTTTCTCTCCCTTTTTTTCTCTCCTCCCCTTTCCTGTCGATGTAATAAGTCTCTCCAATAGTGGTGGGGTGCACCTTCACCAACGGACTCACCATTACCCTCGTGTGTATAAGATTGAATGTGTGTTTATTAGGTGTTACTTTCCTACCCTCTTCCTAATACCTCTCTCGCTCTCTTCAACTGTTTACTTCACTCAGTATGGAAATGGGACATACAACATATTCCATATCCCCCCTCCTTTGGGGGAAATTATTCCCACCCCTCATGCCTTAACATGCCAACCTATTACTTCTATAATATTATGTACATGTGGCTTCTATAAAAATATGTACCTACATTTATACAACACAATGTATTATACCCATGTATTTTCTACATTGTGACGTACAATATTCTAAATATGTACATCACATGCATTCGACAGGGTTGTCAGAAAAAAGGGATTATGGAAAAGTTCATATATGAAAATATGATAAATACTAGGTATACGAGTACAGTTATGATAGGGATCTTTTCCTGTCAAGGCCATAAGAATTTCGGGAACCGGGATTCTGTTGTCTTGGTTTCTGGCGCTTCCAACAAGGGGGGGGGGATAAAACAATATCTAGCAAGTGGAGTCTTGATAAAGTACAAAAGTATACTTTTACAACTTACATATTTAAAACTAAATTTAGATGGGTTAGATAGTTTTTAGTGTCGGAAACACAGGATAAAATGTCTTGCGAAATCCTCCTTTTCCCAGGATTGTTCTCAAAAGCTTAGGAACACCCTATAAAATCTTCAAATAAACAACTACACCTTCTTTTCATGCACCCTGTAAAACTAAAATTAATTTTCACCCTACAGTCTGTGATAGACAATAATTAAAACAAAGCACTTGATAGAATTTTGATTAAATTTATTAATCAGTTGATGAAAAAATCGGATTCAATATTTTTGAAATTTTTAGCGTTCAAAAGGATTTTAGGGAGGGGAAGTGGGAAGTAGGGTAATATACCTACCTAGAGGTGGGTATGAAAAGGGAAAAGGTAGAGTGGAAATACGGGCGAGAGAAGAGAGATGGAGAAGGTAGTAGGGAGGCTCGGGGGAGAGAAGTATAGGAAAGATTAGAAGGGATGAAAAACGTGAAAATGTGTGTTAAATTAATATCATTAAACCGGGATTAATGAATTGCAAATTTCGTAAATTTTCTGAATTTCCAGCATCAATTTTTTCACGTATTGTTGAACCGCACATCGTCCATCTCAGCATTTAAAGATAGATGACCACTTTTATTATGTGCACTTCATACTATCTCTCAAGGTCGTTTTCATTCCCATATCACAAACCAACGGTGAGCGCATCCACACTAGGGCGGCTAATAATGTCCATGTCCCATAGGAGAATCACTAGAGCTAGAGACGAGAAACTCGATTTCTTCTATAGGTACCTCTCCCCCTTTCTGAATCAGAATTTTCTTTCTAATTGAGTTTCTATGTCCTATACCTAGAACTAGATAATGTATGCAATAGAATATTCCAGGGCAAAAAGTGTTGAAAAAGATAATAAATCAAATAACAAAAAAAAAGTTTTTTTTTTGTGCGAATTGGATTGAGAGGGATCAACAGGCAAGAAGAAAAAAATATGAATTTCAGGATAAAGAATATAACCCCCCCTTTTTATGATTCCCTCCCTCTCCTGTCTAGGAGAGAAGTTCGCTCCAAGTTTCAAGATAGTGATAATGGTGTTATGATAAACATTGTATAGCATTCCTTAACGATTTCTTTAGCCGGAAATAATCTTGCACGCTACATAGCTTCCCGTCCATGTCCCCCCTTTTTTATGATTTCCCTCCCTCTTCTGTCTAGGAGAGAAGTTCGCTCCAAGTTTCAAGATGGTGTTATGATAAACATTGTATAGCATTCCTTAACGATTTCTTTAGCCGGAAATAATCTTGCACGCTACATAGCTTCCCGTCCATGGGGGAGGGGCTGAAACAAGATAACACTGTTTTGCTGGACAAGACTGGAGGGGGCTGAGGAGAAACTTTTGATAGCAAAAAGTTGAATGAAATAATTATCATTTCTACGGCATTTACAAGATAAAGGCTCTCGGTGGGGTTCTACATAGTTTGTCACAAATAAAGAAGTTATCTAGGAAAAATCTTGTATTTTTTAGAGCTCTGAATTTGTCATAGAAGGTGTTGTTTCTTTAGTATCGGTTGCCCGAAGGCAGAAGACTGTGTGCTGATATCTTTTTGAAACACCAAGGAAAAACACAAGAAACGCAGGTACTACCTATACAAATCTTAAATTATTATTATTTGACCTACTGAATATTACGTCTGGTGTTCTATAAAGAGGTAAATCGATCAGGAATCTTGGCATAAAAGCAAAGGCGAATTTGAAGAATGCGGTTATATGGAATTCGGTTGCCCGAAGGCAGAAGACTGTGTGCAGATATCTTTTTGAAACACCAAGGAAAAACACAAGAAACGCAGGTACTATACAAATCTTAAATCATTATTATTTGACCTACTGAATTTTACGTCTGGTGTTCTATAAAGAGGTAAATCGATCAGGAATCTTGGCATAAAAGCAAAGGCGAATTTGAAGAATGCGGTTATATGGAAGGGATTTGTTAAAACTTTTTTTTCCCCGATTGGGTCTTTTATCTCGGGTAGGCCAAACCAATTGAAACACTATTTCAGACAAAACTTGTGGAAAACAACAAAGTGTTGTTTTTTCTTCATTTCGTTGCGGTATTTCTCCCCCCAGTTTGGTTATTGATTGAGCTTGAATAAATTCCATTAGGAACATTTTCCGGAGCTTTTTAAAATAATAAATAAAACATTTTCATTGAAAGCATCTCGTCAAGTTGTGCTTTATGTAAACTTTGCGACTGCAAGAGGAAATCGTTGACTTTTATTTGTATTTTTTTTTTTTTTTTTTTTTTTTTTCAATTACCTAGGCTGGTTTTATTCGATTTCCTACAGTATTATTTACTTTGGAGTTTAGATTAGGTTTAATGGTGATTGCATGCTACTGACAAGTAAAGGTGATCTACAAGAAAGTCTTTCTTGTAGAATATTGTGCTCTTAAAATTATGAATCATATTATGAATGATGAGATTTTCAAACAGAATCAATTTGGAGAAGTCTATGAAACAAGGGCCATAGAAAACAGTACAATGACCTTCCGAAGAACTCTCAATTTAAAAGCTTAAAGAAAAACTGAGGGTGGAAAGAGGCAATGAGACAATGTTTCCCCCAATTCAATTTTATTTACCTACTTTTTCTCCAATAAAGTTGAAACCGACCTTGGGTGTATATTGTGAAAATAAAGAAAACTTCTGTGAATGGAATTCAAACAATGCTTCTACCATTTCCTCACACCAATACAAGCTATAAACGACCTTCCGTCCTTGAAACGACCAATGTTATTAATGTGCTATTTTTAATGTTTTCCCGAGAACATCGCCGAGACGGGAGGAAAGCAAAGATAGAGAGAAAGAAAATGCAAAAATAAATGGAAAAATGTTAAGGAGAAAGAAAATATCCTAAATTAAGAAAAAGCAAGAGAGAAGTGTGGGGGAGAGGGAATAAGGGAAAACATATAAATTCCATTATCATACCTTCTTTCTCTCTTACCTCTTATTCTCCTCCCTTCCTTGTTCTGTCGTTTCTTCCTTTTCCTTTCTTTCTCCTCTCTAATACCACATTACCTATAGGCAGCAGATGAGATCCAATATGGAACCTTTAAGACACAAGGAAAGCGAATAAGACACAAGGAAATCAAGGAATGCGAAAGTTTCTTCCACGAGCCTTTGAAAGCAAATATTTCTACACGAAAACAGAGCTATGTAGCTTTTCTTTATCTTCATCTAACCTTTTTCTCTGCTACGATCCACAAGTGCCTCTACAAGAAGCGAAAAGTGCGGTCTCGGAATAATATTCTGCGGTCCTCATTAATTTCACGAATGCAAAACCAATAGCGATGATCCACTTTCTACTTTCTATTCGAGCTAAATAACTTTCTAATTCGTACTTGAGAGAACTTTCTACAACTTTCTGGGCGAAGTGAAAGTTTTTGGCGAACAGTTTTCGCGATGTTTTGCGGTCAGCAAAGTTTCAACGTCAGTCGTGCCGTCAAGTTCAAGAGAAAACTTGCAATCATTTGGCATGAGTTTTTTTTTCAATACTTTTCATTTGGTGTGGTGGCACGTATTAGGTAAGACCACAGGGGTTTTCTTATTTTATTATTATTATTATTATTATTATTATTATTATCATTATTATTATTATTATTATTATTATTATTATTATTATTATTATTTTGTACACTACGCCAACTTATGGACAGTTTATTTCTAGCAAGGTTGAGTTGGTGAGAAACCGCCATAAATTTTACGGTTTTGGGGTAGCTTGAAAAATGGAAATTGATTCAGATAGACGGTAATACTGTGGTCACAATCTCCTCAGTAAATAACTTGATCATCCAACTTTTGCGAGCAAAAATCTAGATATTATAGCAATAAAGTCACATCTCTTGCTCAGCTTCCAACTTCAAAAATCACAGCTCAAGACATTGGAACTGCACCAATTTCTTACCCCATAAATAAGGAGTAGGTACAACAATAAATTGTGAGAACTTATTTCTTGTAAACCTAGAGATTTTTTTTTTTTAACCAACATTTTTATGTTTATTTTATTAAATCGAAATGCGAGATGCACATTCAAGTCTGCTTCATTCTAAGTTACTCAAAACCAAATTCCCAAATTGTATAAGAATCCGAAGTTCTTATCCTAGAAAGAATCTCAAAAGAGTAATCCGATTATGGTGCTATCTACATGAAGATATTTATACCAACAAAATCCACAAGATAATGAAAAAGGGATATCTGAACTTGAAAAGTAATGAAATGGACTTGATATCAAACAATTTCTTCTCGACGGAATTTCAAAAAGGCTTGTGTGAAAAGATGAAAGGATTTTTCGTAGTAATTTGATGGATTTGAAAAGCTCTTTCGGGAAATCCATGGACACTAGACGACCCAACTTTTGAAGTTCTAAATAATATCATGATTTGAAGTTCCAAATGTCATGATGCTTTTAAACTTGACTTAATTATTTATTTGCGTAATTCAATCGGATTATGGGAACGATTCAGGGAAACATATATAAGAGAAAATCAAGGGTTCTTTACCGAGGAATTTTCAAGCTGTATACATAACTTTAGGAGTTAAAGGACACACTGAGTAGAAGTAGTGTGGAGGGAGAAATAAGAGGGATGGAGGGGAAAATTAAGGGGGGGAAAGGGAGAGAACGCTCTGAGTTGGGGTAAAGGGGTACATGATGTATTGACTTCATAAAGGGGCTCAGAGGTTAACACCATCTACTTTACCCATACCTAGCAAAGTACCCCCACCGTTCTAAATTTACCCATACCCACTTCTACCTCTCCAACCCCACTTTGTACCCACATACATCCTAACTACGTACGTTACATACGACTTTACCTACTCATTACCTTCCACTTTGCCTTAGGTAAGCTAAAATCTTGCTTCGTCGACATTCATATTTTTTGAAAAATTATGCAAAACAGGGAGGAGCTTTTTGTACCGATATAACATGTAGAGTTACATGAGTGCGACATTAGGTACAACTTAGATTACAACATAGGGTTGGGGTGGTACAAGGTTCATGAGGAAGGGAACGTTAGGGTATAAGGTATATTAGGAGAGGCAGGGTTATAATGTGGAGGGAATGAGGTACAAATGAAATTATTGTGTACAATGTTTATTATGTTTATGTAATGAGTACCCTCTGTGGCTGAGTGTCGCAATGGGCTTGTACTTTGGAGGTGCCGGGGGTTCATTCGAGGAAGACTTGAAATTTCGACCGTTTTCAGTAATTCTTGAAACTCTATTCCAATTTCTGATGCGTTTCTCCCGCGAAAACGCTATAAAGGATACTGCGATTTTGATTAAAGGCCTTTGACAGCCTAATGAGAGCTTTTCGTTTACATTGAGTTAATTAATAATGTGTCTCTAAACGTGAGTTAAACTTGTGACGAATAGAAAAGACTTGCGACACACATGAATTACCACCGAATGAGTCGAAGCACTTCTTTAAATTTATTATACCATTTTTCTCATACAAACACAAAAGCGCTGGAAAAAAAAAGTTTTCCTAATTATGAAGAATAATAATTTCTCACGTACATCATAATAAATTTCCACGGAGAAGTGGTGAAGAAAGCAAACAAAGTTTCATACATATTTTTTAATTGAAATTAATTTAGGTAAGTTTTGTCGTGCCATAAGTATGTGGAGAGAAGCTACTTGAATTCTTAAGTAAATAGATCCTTGGAGAAATAACACGCATGGAAGAACTTTTTTTTTAGGCTCTGCACGTTTTATATGTGTTTTGAGCTTCGTTTGGGTCTGAGAGATGGGTCTTCTTTGATCCGTTCTAAGGTCTCCTAAGGCCAGCCACCCACTAATAGGTAGACCTGATAGTGAGTGGCTGGCCTAACAGAGCCCTGACATTGCCAAACTTGCAAGTTTACTTCAAGCACCCTCTGAAGATCTTTATTTTGGTCACACTAATGCTTAGTGTTTACTATTTTTCCTTTTAGGCGCTTTAACAGCTATGCTTTAATGTCGTTCGGGTCGAGGAGTGTTCATTTTGAAGATTCGTTGTAAGCTCTTCTCAATTCTCTGAAGTTCTCTGAGAAAGTCAGAACTCAGACGTAGTACATCTTCTACAAACTTTTCCCTCTGTCCGCAAACGAACAACCAACAATAGAGCAAAATCTTTCAAGGAGTAAACTAGTAAAGTAACAGAATCAACGAGTACAACGAGAATTTAGAAGTGAGACCTTCATGTTAAGCTCACATGATGTTGACTAAGCTACAGAATCTGCTGTTCAACGCTCAAGCAGTTTTCAGATCCGTCCTCATCCTACAGTCTTCCAGACAGCTCGAGAGACGATAACTCAGCGCATTTTGTAGAAAAGCCAGGCAAGAAAGCATTAAACTGCTCCATGATCCATTCAGATTGAAAATGTCTCCGCTTATCTTTTCAAATACAGATGTTCTGTTTTCTGACGCCCGTGTGCTACTGGGGGCGAACTTCTTTTTTGTAATTGTAATTGTAATTTATTTATTTAAAGTGAATACAATACAGGCAATTGACAAAATATTACATAATGGCAACACCCTATCTTTTAAGTTAGTAAGATGAAAGGATTTTGATGAGGGAAAATATTTATACTGTGAACACTGTCGTGGACTTGTGAATGTCGAATGTAAATGACAAAAAGGCAACATTACCTAGGTGTACAATTACAAACATGGCAATTACCGTAAACCACGTTTTTAAGTTAGTAAGATGAAGGGATTTTGATGAGGGAAAATATTTATACTGTGAACACTGTGGACTTGTGAATGTCGAATGTAAATGACAAAAAGGCAACATTACCTAGGTGTACAATTACAAACATGGCAATTACCGTAAACCACGTTGCTAGTTCACTTGAGTTATCACAAGCCGCATTCAAAAACTAGGAAAAACGTGTTGAAACAAACAATGTTTCCACAATATTAAAATGTTCTTAATTATCAACAAGATATTTAATTTCCTTTCCGGAATTCCTCAATAAACGGAAATTTTTGTTGTTGAAAAAGTATTATTTATTCGTTTGAAACATTACACATAGGTATGTATTAGAACGTCCACGAGTACCAATCTATGTCAAAAACATAGCAAAAGTATTTTATCAAAATTAAAACACACAGATTTCCAAGAACTGGAAATTAATATAAAATAACACCCTACCTCTCAAATGGTATAACACTTTGGACTTCAAAGGGCATTGAATGTCAAATAATCTTCAAATTCACCCACCCATGTCAAAAACATAGCAAAAGTATTTTATCAAAATTAAAACACACAGATTTCCAAGAACTGGAAATTATTATAAAATAACACCCTACCTCTCAAATGGTATAACACTTTGGACTTCAAAGGGCATTGAATGTCAAATAATCTTCAAATTCACCCACCATCCCAGCTTCGTCTATGTACTCAACTATTGTCCAGTTTATTCCACATTGTCCAGTTACCCCTGGTTTCAGTAATCCATGAACAAAAACTTTTCAAAAACATCGAGTTTATATTTTCTTCTTTTGCGTCAGCACTTTGAGAGCATCATTTTCCCACTATCAGCAGAATATTGATACAACGGGACTTCACAGTCTATTGTATAAGCTAACGGGATTATGATATCTGACCGTTTAAATTGTATATTTGTATTTCCTTCCCCTTGGATAAAAAAAGCTCATGTGACCTTTTTTTGTCTTTTACCCCGCTTTGCTTAGGTTATGATTATTGGAATAGCATGATAAATTTTTCACATATAAAAAATATTGACAGCGTTAATCTCCTCTTTTGCCCTCTTGTTGACAATCCTAAAGACCGTTTAAATTGTATATTTGCATTTCCTTCCCCTTGGATAAAAAAAGCTCATGTGACCTTTTTTTGTCTTTCACCCCGCTTTGCTTAGGTTATCATTATTGGAATAGCATGATAAATTTTTCACATATAAAAAATATTGACAGCGTTAATCTCCTCTTTTGCCCTCTTGTTGACAATCCTAAGCCGATATCATACGGGACTTTCATAACGTAATACTTCTAATTGCACGAAACAGGAAGTTCATATTGTTTTAGGTGGGTGTTCAAAATGGATTCGCATGTTTTGTCAATTTAGAAATGGCTGTGAGTGTAGGTATACATCATGTATTCCTCGTCACAACTTGTAAGCGTCTATGCCCAAATCCATAGTACTCCAAAGTCAAATATTTTTTAAAAACCCTCGAGCGATATAAAAAAAGGATGCAATATACTATTTCTTCACATTTACATTTTGTATTGCGAACATATGCGACTGCTACTCCTAATAAAACAATAGATTATTTTTGACATTTCCAAGTCTTGTTGATAAACATATTTCCCACCGTAAAAAGCACAAAATACTAGAAGTCAATGCACAACCCATATTTCTCTTCCTTTTCTTCTCGAAAATAAATTTACTAAAAAAATAAAAAAAAAAACTGAGAAAATTGCTTTGGGAATATTTATTGTTTTTTTTTTTTTTTTTTTTTTTTTTTTTTTTTTTTCCCTGGGTTTTCATTTCTGTTTCATTTGGAGACGTGAAATGATTTTTCGATTTCTCTCCCCCCTCCTCTTTCTTGTTCAATTTCTTCTTGTTTCGAGCAAACAGAATGGAATCAAGAGGAAGAGGCAGGGGAAAATAATGGGAAAGAAAGTGAAGGACGAAGTAGACAGAAGGAGAAGACATAGGTGGGAAGAAGGAAAAGGGAGATATAATAGAAGTAGGAAAAGCAAAGAAAACGATAATAATATTATATGAAATTGAATTAGGTGAGAACAAATATTTGTGCAAGGTGAATCAATTTGGATTGAATCATCATTATTATTGACAAGATTTGATTACTCAGGACTTGATTTCTGTGTACATTCTAGTCTGAATTCTGAAATGAAAATTAAGTAGCTAAGTGAACTGTTTGAGGACACCCTGTATGGAAAACCACATTTTGTATGTTTTTTGTACGAGTACCTCCTTTATACTTCGTTAATTTTACGTCAAGGAGAAAGAGAGAAAAAATGTACCGTGTGTTAACTAATAAAATATGCAGGTCATTTTGACTACTAGACGGACTGCAAAACAATGGCCCCCATGAGTGCACTAAGCAAGATTTCAAATATTTACTCAGAGAATAATAAAAAATTCTGGATGGAGGAAAAAAAAAAAAAAAACATTGTATCAACATTGATGTTGTGACTATAGGCAGTGCGAAGGGGGTGAGGGGAAAGGCACTTGTTTTTATTAACCGCAGCTTTTTATTAGCACAAATTGGATATAAAAATCTAATGAAGTGTGCACGTAGCAGGTTTTAGGTATAGGTACCTACTTCATTTTGAAGCTGAACAAAAAAAAAAAAAAAAAAAAAAAAAAAAATGAGGCGAGAAAAATATATGTAAATATTGTAAATCACATGGGAAAAAACATTCATTTTGTCTACAAAACAAATCTAGTATGTAGTTTGGGAATACCTCCCTATTTACTTGTGAAAATGTCCAGAAACTATTCCTTTATCAATTTTCCAACAACGTGGAACGGTAAAAATTCAAATTTGTTGAAAGCTTGTTTTGGGAGGGTAGGGGCATACCTACTGTTTGAACTTAATTGACTTTTAACTTGGGCAAACTTTGTGAAAGCTCACTAGCTGAATACTAATATTGCAAGGCCCAAAGTCTAATGAGCTTTCTTTTCCAACTTTTGCCTTAAAACTTTTTATTCCGCTAGAAGGTCGGCCGTAAGTAAATAACTTCTGTCTTGAGCTCTGTATAGGTAAAAGGTGAAATTTGACCTAAAGTTCAAGAAAATTTTCTCGGTGAGGTTTTAATCGGATCATAAATCTTGCTTTAAATAGGACATTTTGTTTTGTTTTTGTTACGAAGAGAAAGGACTTTTAAAACTGATCCCCGATCTAGATCCATAATATTTACAAAGAAAATGCCTTGTGCCGGTGCTAAACACTATGAAACTTTATTCTTGTAAAACTGGAGGAAACCTAATCGCCTAGTCCACATTAAATTTCCCTCAAGACCCTGCATAATCCACCCCCCGCCCCCCTGGTCGCACCTAATGAAACTACCAGGTAAACTTACAATTTAAATAAGGTAGAAAATAAAAGGGGATAAAAAAATTCCCTGAAATCTTGCGTCTCATTCTAATGATATAGGTAACTAGGTACATACCTATGTACAGAGTACAGGTATACAAAATGCAACATCTGACCTTTCCTTATCATCTACTTCATCTGGTTGGAATCCAGGACTTTCTGTGACGTGCATACCGTTTTGTATAGAGATTCTCAGAAAAAAAGAACTTCCACTAATAAGCTATTTACTCGAAAATCTGGATTTGGAATTCCAATAAAAGCTCAAATAAGACAGCAAGATGGAGGGGAAGGAGATGTTTGAAAAGGAATATCATCAGCATACTGCAACACAGAAAGTTATAATAAGCAGTTAGCTGGTAAAAGGGCAATTGGAAATAAGACACACAAAGACTATGTAGAAATCTTGGCAGGTAAAAGGGTCTCCAAAGATACAAAATTAGATTTAAGTAGGTACTATGTACCATTAGCAACATTTTAGAGAGAGAAGAAAAGTTTTTTTTTTTATCACAAAGGGTTAATTTCAACTTAAAAAAGGCTAATTTAACATTTAATAATCGTCGACATTTCTTTTGTCGTTTTCAACCCACTCCAATGACCTAGTTCCCTTGTCTTTCCCCAATCCCATCCCATTTTTGTACCCAATACCATTATCTTTTCCTTTATTCAATAAAACAATTCCCTTTTTTATGAATGTTCCGTTTTATTATAAACCGCGGATACCGCGAACAAACCGCGGATGCCGCGAACAAACCGCGAATACCGCGAACAATCCGCGAATACCGCGAACAATCCGCGAATACCGCGAACAATCCGCGAATACCGCGAACAACCCCGGATACCGCGAGCCAACCGCGAATACCAAGAGCAAACCGCGAATAGGTGACTTATCACAGAAGAATCGATGAGGACCTTCCACTTATGAAAATGAAGGGGACTCTTTCCACAATCCCATCCCATTTTTGTACCCAATACCATTATCTTTTCCTTTATTCAATAAAACAATTCCCTTTTTTATGAATGTTCCGTTTTATACAAATGAATTTTGATGTCCTTTTTTCCAATAACGAAAAAACCTCTTCCTTCTCCTCTCCCTCTCTATTTCCCTTAAAATTATCACGCCCGTTTCTGTTGACCCCTTGAGGTGAAGAGGGTTAATATTTTCACGCTATATGGCACGTGGAATCAAATCAAAATCATCAGGAAGAGAACAATGATATTTAGAGCTTTGGAGTGACCCAGGACACTATTGAAACAAACGAAGATTAATTTCTGCCTACACATGATTCATATTCCGGGATAAGATTCTATAAGACTCAAATAATATAAACATTGTTTATACTGTTAGGATAGGTCCTTTAATTTTCAAAAAGGAGTCGAAACAAGCTCTGAGATTACAGACTCCTAAAGATCAAAAATTGTTCCTATTTAATACACAAAATTCCTGATATCCCATGCTTTCGAAACAGATTGTATTTATTCTAAAAATATGATGTACTCATTATTATAATGAAATTAAATTTAAACAAAGTTATTCGTGTGTTAAGATAACAAACTCAGCTAACGACTATGGAATATTATAGATGGGGGTACAATAATAATATACTAGACGTTTTAACACGTTTTTCCCTTCGCTTTCTTCTATCTCCCTCAGCAATTCATTATTCATACTGCTATTTAGGTTTTTTTTTTTTTTTTTTTTTTTTTTTTTTTTTCTCAACAAATATTCTCGCAGAGATAAAATTCTATTTCCCTTAAAATTATCACGCCCGTTTCTGTTGACCCCATGAGGTGAAGAGGGTTAATATTTTCACGCTATATGGCACGTGGAATCAAATCAAAATCATCAGGAAGAAAACAATGAACCAATCAGATCAATCAGGAATTAAACCATGAGTTCCTTCTTTAGAAATAAAATAAAACAAAGAATAATTAACTAAACATTTATGTGCAGTTATTGGATTTTTTTTTTACAATTCAGAACTGTATCTCGCCATCAGATGAGGTACATTTCTCAAAATCTTGCTGTTACTGTTCTTTCCCCTTGTTCTTAGAGATTGTAATTGTAATAAAATAGTACCCATGTACTCGACGCTACTCGTAATAAATATTGCAACATTATCCTTTGTTCTGTTCAGAGTAAATTTATCTCGCCATAGATTGTATCAAAAGTTGGAA
This sequence comes from Diaphorina citri, assembly GCF_000475195.1. Classification (NCBI taxonomy): domain Eukaryota; kingdom Metazoa; phylum Arthropoda; class Insecta; order Hemiptera; family Psyllidae; genus Diaphorina; species Diaphorina citri. The sequence goes on from NW_007377581.1 coordinate 111,810, forward strand.
GGGAAGAAAATAGATACATTACATAATATTTAACAAATATGCAGCAAATATGTCAACAAATATGCAGAATACCAATGCAATTTTTTTGGAAAAATGTTAATTTGGACAGCGTAATTAACGCCTTCTCTGATCAGTTTCAAATTTCAATCAGTTCTCGTTTGACTAAAATACCATAATGCAACTCCTTTTCAGAGATCTAGAGGCTTATGATGATATTTAGAGCTTTGGAGTGACCCAGGACACTATTGAAACAAATGAAGATTAATTTCTGCCTACACATGATTCATATTCCGGGATAAGATTCTATAAGACTCAAATAATATAAACATTGTTTATACTGTTAGAGTGTTTACAAAGACCAAAGCTGCCTGCCTATCCCAAATTTCAGGTGATTGATTCATAGGAGAGATCAAATTTCCAACCTGGAAGTTGGAAATTTGAGTTAAAGTCTAGAAGTAGAGCCATGGTTGTATAGTCATAATTCCTTGAGCACCAAGATAGATAGATAGATACTAATGAATTTTATTGATGAGGAACTTTCAGGTACATACCCAAGTGAAATTTTCTATAAAGTATGTACCAGAAGTAATGGGATTTCATAATAAAATTACACTCACTCGTACTTCAATCGTTCATGAAAGAGTTCTTTTGAACCACTACAGCAGTAAAGGAGCTATCCACATGTTTCATTAACAGGTGTTCAGATGATCATCCTATCAGCCCTGTATTTGCTCATGTGTATTCAACATCAACTGAAGGTTCACCTCTTGGACGTGGATAAAAATAGAGGACCTTCCAAGATGATGCGCCAGAGATGTTTGTCAGTGTTTGACCAAATATCCATGGGTTTGCGCGAAGGAGATGAAATGGAGGTTTTCAACACGTAAGTGACAGCTCGCTTTTGTAAATGTACGGCCTTCAGAAAAAGAAAGCCTTATATATTATTATGCTTATGAGTCTGGTTGCTACTCTCTTGAGAGAGGGTATGCAAAAGAAAGCCATATACAAGGGGAAATAATATCCTATGGCACAGTACCAGCGAACCGTTAGTTTGCTCATTTAAAAAGCTCATCCCACACCGGATTTTAATTATTTTATCCATCTATTAGGTAGTTAAACTGTAATTTTCTTTGAAATTATTTTATTTATTTATTATTATTTTCTTTTCTTTTTTCACTTCGGTGCATGATTTTACAACGATGTCCAGCAAGGTGTTTTGGTAGACTATGAATGCATTCAGGAGCACGAGTATTTTGTTATAATGAATATGTTGCTTTTGGTGGTTGTTCACAAATATGATGAGAATATTGTCGGTTTAGTCAGTGCAGGAAATTGGGATATTGTGACAACAGGTTCAAAAACGTAGGAAGGAAAACAGATAATATAGGCAGGTACCAGACAATATGTAGGTATAGGTGATAATATTATACTCGTATATAGAGAATGGAGGCCAAATGTAGTAGATGCCGCCTAAGAAAAGGCCTCTAGCCCAAGTCAAATATTTCAGCAAATATGTATTTCAAAAAGATTGGCCTAGTAACCCCAATACCCAATAGGGTTGCCAAACGGCCTTTCAGTTGGAAAATGCACGGATATATTTCCGTTTTCTTTATCATAGGTGATAATATACTCGTATATAGAGAATGGAGGCAAAATGTAGTAGATGCCGCCTAAGAAAAGGCCTCTAGCCCAAGTCAAATATTTCAGCAAATATGTATTTCAAAAACATTGGCCTAGTAACCCCAATACCCAATAGGGTTGCCAAACGGCCTTTCAGTTGGAAAATGCACGGATATATTTCCGTTTTCTTTATCACATTAATGATGTGTTTCAACAATGGCTTAACCAGAGATTTCACTAATGGCAGATTTTGTCCGGGTGAGACCCGCCATTGATCATCTATTACATGAAAATTAAGTCTTCTAGAGAGCTGAATGGTGATACACGACTAACACGAGTATGTAGGTATGTACCCTGCACATCTTGTTCCATCCAACAGGACCACAGGTGTTACTTTTTCGAATGCAAGACCAATCTTTGGAAAATATATTATGAGGAGGAGTAGTTGGGATTTCTAAATCCCCAATCCACGGAAACAATGTTCTCCACTGATGAATAAAGCATCAGTGGAGAAAATGGTTTATCTACACATTAACCTGATAAATAAATAAAGCAATTTAAATTGAATAAGCTTTGGTAATTGAATAAGCTTTGGTAATTATTTAAGAGTATGACATGGTAAATAATTATGAGTATGTAGATATTGTAACTTCGGCGCATATTATACGTATTAGTTGTAACTAGTTATAATTATAAATATGGATTAGATATGAGTTTACACACTAGTTTGTCTATTAATTTTTATCTACACATTATCCTGATAAATAAATAAAGCAATTTAAATTGAATAAGCTTTGGTAATTATTTATGAGTAATTTTATTAAAAGCATGCTAAAAGAGTATGACATGGTAAATAATTATGAGTATGTAGATATTGTAACTTTGGCGCATATTATACGTATTAGTAGTAACTAGTTATAATTATAAATATGGATTAGATATGAGTTTACACACTAGTTTGTCTATTAATATATTTTTAACATAATTTAATGAGAAATCCCATTTTAATATACTTTAATAATAATAATAATAATAATAATAATAATAATAATAATAATAATAATAATAAGGAGAGAGAGAGAAAGAAAGAAAATGAAAGATCTGTCATCATTCTTTGTGTTTCAGCACACAGACGGATAGGAAAAGTCAGAATAAGAATTTAATGTGTTTCCAAAACTGAAAAAGACCTCGAACCGACTATCACCAAAATTGGTACAAAGCGGGTAATTCCTTTTGGTAGCTACTTACTATTTCCAGTGACCTCAGAAATTCGTCGAGCTTACCTGAAACAAATAAAACACCACTTCTTGTTAGAATAATTGTTAGGACATTTAAATTTTGTAACATTTTAAAAAACGAATATTAGAATGGTGTGACTAATTGACTAAGAGGTAATTCGGCCAAAAATTCAGTTACAGATCAGAAGATTCAAGCTTAACTTCAGTGTTAGGGGAGGAACTGGTTTATCTATGTATGTCGGCCATAAAGTGCCCCTAGCTTGCAACTTGCAAGCATGTTTGAAATGCCGTTTCCCTGAAACACGTCTTGAAAAAATAAAAAAAAATCATGGAATACAAGGAATCAAGGAAAGTAAAAAAAAAAGATGTTAGAAGCTGTCAGACGAAATGATCATTATACCTTCCTTCACTTCCACCTCTTATTCCTCCTCCATGTCTTTCTCCTCCACTTCTTACACCCCCTCGGAAGTGCAGCACGAAACAGAGCAACGGAAAGTTAAACGATCTGAAAACAGGATAGAGTCCTACTAACATAACGCCGCGCCGTGATGAAAAAAATCTCCGACTTACAACGACAGAAGAAAAGGGTTAGATGGAGGAAAGAAGAAAGAAGCAAAATGGAAATTAAGTTTGGAAACACAATACTTACGAGGAGAGGAAGGAGAAACATTTGTTTGTAAGGAAGAAAAGGTAAGAAGGAAACAAGTGGAAAAGAAGACTTTTGCAGAAGAATCTTATGTCCAATGATAAGGAAAAAGGTTTAAGAAGAGGAAGTGGAACCTCCCCCAACACTTTGTATATCGTCCGAATATGTGACAAAAGAGACTGCACAATGTTCACGCTTGAATAGTTATGGGACGAGAAATAGGTAAGTCACAGACGTCAGTTGTCATACAAGTTACGGTTTGCAGATCAACAGATCAGTACTCTCCGGGCGATCTTAATGTGTGTGTCGGAAATTCCTCTCTGGTTCACTAGCCTTTCCAAGGAGAAAAGACCGGAGCAGAATCAAGATTGGATTTATTTGGCTAGTTGATTCTAAAGACACTCTCACCGAACTCAAGATTTACCTATTGAAGACTGGATTCACTACATATTATTATCTTGGTGGATTTACCAAGAAGGGATGAAAGGATTGTCATTGAAAAAACTGTGGGCACTTAGGTGTGCACTTGAGGATTTGTCTGGAATTCTACAGAGAGCTCTTGACAGCCTTTCCACTATGCTATGTGAGTAACCACAAACCAGCCTTCTCCTCCAACTATCTCCCCCCTTTTTTATGATTTCCCTCCCTCTTCTGTCTAGGAGAGAAGTTCGCTCCAAGTTTCAAGATGGTGTTATGATAAACATTGTATAGCATTCCTTAACGATTTCTTTAGCCGGAAATAATCTTGCACGCTACATAGCTTCCCGTCCATGGGGGAGGGGCTGAAACAAGATAACACTGTTTTGCTGGACAAGACTGGAGGGGGCTGAGGAGAAACTTTTGATAGCAAAAAGTTGAATGAAATAATTATCATTTCTACGGCATTTACAAGATAAAGGCTCTCGGTGGGGTTCTACATAGTTTGTCACAAATAAAGAAGTTATCTAGGAAAAATCTTGTATTTTTTAGAGCTCTGAATTTGTCATAGAAGGTGTTGTTTCTTTAGTATCGGTTGCCCGAAGGCAGAAGACTGTGTGCTGATATCTTTTTGAAACACCAAGGAAAAACACAAGAAACGCAGGTACTATACAAATCTTAAATCATTATTATTTGACCTACTGAATTTTACGTCTGGTGTTCTATAAAGAGGTAAATCGATCAGGAATCTTGGCATAAAAGCAAAGGCGAATTTGAAGAATGCGGTTATATGGAAGGGATTTGTTAAAACTTTTTTTTCCCCGATTGGGTCTTTTATCTCGGGTAGGCCAAACCAATTGAAACACTATTTCAGACAAAACTTGTGGAAAACAACAAAGTGTTGTTTTTTCTTCATTTCGTTGCGGTATTTCTCCCCCCAGTTTGGTTATTGATTGAGCTTGAATAAATTCCATTAGGAACATTTTCCGGAGCTTTTTAAAATAATAAATAAAACATTTTCATTGAAAGCATCTCGTCAAGTTGTGCTTTATGTAAACTTTGCGACTGCAAGAGGAAATCGTTGACTTTTATTTGTATTTTTTTTTTTTTTTTTTTTTTTTTTTATGTCTTTCTTGTAGAATATTGTGCTCTTAAAATTATGAATCATATTATGAATGATGAGATTTTCAAACAGAATCAATTTGGAGAAGTCTATGAAACAAGGGCCATAGAAAACAGTACAATGACCTTCCGAAGAACTCTCAATTTAAAAGCTTAAAGAAAAACTGAGGGTGGAAAGAGGCAATGAGACAATGTTTCCCCCAATTCAATTTTATTTACCTACTTTTTCTCCAATAAAGTTGAAACCGACCTTGGGTGTATATTGTGAAAATAAAGAAAACTTCTGTGAATGGAATTCAAACAATGCTTCTACCATTTCCTCACACCAATACAAGCTATAAACGACCTTCCGTCCTTGAAACGACCAATGTTATTAATGTGCTATTTTTAATGTTTTCCCGAGAACATCGCCGAGATGGGAGGAAAGCAAAGATAGAGAGAAAGAAAATGCAAAAATAAATGGAAAAAATGTTAAGGAGAAAGAAAATATCCTAAATTAAGAAAAAGCAAGAGAGAAGTGTGGGGGAGAGGGAATAAGGGAAAACATATAAATTATTTAAAAGTAAAAACTGAGGGTGACAAAAATACTAATGACAAATGAGCAAGAAGAAGAGAGGAAGAAAATGAAGTGAGAAGGAGAGAAAAAACAAAGTGTGTGAGAGAGGTATAGAAAGAACGGAGGGAGAGAAAGAAAAGGATGACTTAATAATTTTTAATAAAAGATAAAAAGAAGTAATGAACCAGAAGGATAAACATTAGGAAAAGCAAAAGGAAAAGTTGGAGAAACAAGGAGAAAGAAAGAGAGAGGAGAAAAAAAAATGTGGATGAAAGGAAATGGTAAGATGAGATGAAACAGATGAGAGAGAGAGAGAGAGAGAGAGAAAGAGAAAAGGAAGAGAGGGAGAGAGAGAAAGAGAGAGGGTAAGAAGGGGACCAAGAGTTAGATTAACAAAATGTTCTCAAAGTTCAAAGTAATACCTTCTCTTCCTCCCACCTTCCCTCCCTCTCTCTCTCCCCCCCTCTCTCTCTTTCTCCGAAGGTACCCTTCCGGTTCTCCCTTATAAATTCTGTTTTCATTCAAACCTGTGAAGTCTGATACTTCTCTTTCCATCCAACGGCCATTGGCCGTTGGTCCCCTAAAAGCTAAGGGGGGCCGTGAATCAATATTACCTTTCAATAACTTACTCCAAACATATTGTTGTTGTTTTTCTGTCCAAATTTGAGGAGATTTTTTGATTTACTTATATAGACTTTCATTTATTTACAGAATTATTGTGTATAAGTGGTATTGTTTATTTTTCTGCAGATAGGTGAAAATTAGTTTAAAATTATATCAAGTCGATTGGTTTGAAAGGAATTAATGTTATCGGAATTCGAGAAAATAATTAATAATGTATTATTAAGAACTAACTATAGTAAGAACTATAAAAAGATGTTATTCTTTATTCTTGTTATTCTATCCTTGTTTCTCAATTCTGTCTTTGTTTGTACCAAGGAAGTTATTAATTCTCTCACTCTGTCCCTCCCTCTTCCTATCGGTCCCTCCCTCTCCCCATCACCCTCTTTCTTTATCCCCTTCTCTTTCTCTTCCACTGTCTGGTCTTGTTCCTTTTTTTTAATCAGGATGTATGGTAAACCCACTTTATACTCTTTAATCATTCCTAACCTCATTCTCATATCTTGTTAACATCATCTGTCTTCCATTCAATACTCTCCAATGTAAACTCATGTATGATGTTTTCATTTTACTGTTTGTAAAATTAAAAATATGTATAATACCAAAATATTGTAACTGTAATAATTCTAAGCCGCTATCCATAATCTTTTCTCGAACCCGTCATGTCCTCTTGTTATAGCTAAATGCCCCCGGGATCGCCTCCCGGCGCCGCCGCAACTTATAGAAAAGGGGAGAAACAGTAAGGGTGCATGTGGCACTTGGAAGCCTTATGACGTAACTATTACAGAATGAAAGAATCTTGAACAACACTTGCTACCGTAGATATTGTTGTTGGGACGTCAAAGTTTAACAAAATGTACGTGATTGCCGACGAGCATGAGAACTGGATCTTTGTCACCCCCCCCCCGGTCTTGTGGAAAAATTTGCGAAACGAGCCAGGGCCTCTGAAGTTCCTGCTCTCGTCTCGCATGCATTAACTAGGAAAATGTAAAGTGCACCAGGTTGTAAATTTGCTTTTCAGAAATGCAGCCCAGGGCGTTTTGGTTCTGCAGTTCGTTGTTGGTTTGTTAGAATCTACAGTGTTGGTAGACCTACAGCTAACGTTTGGCTCGGATTGGTGCCCATTATCCCGGCGTCCTAACCTTCTCGCTTCTGGCCAGGTGTACAGTGTGGCATGTGCTCGGTCCCTTGCGATAATTATTTCATTTAATATCACGCATAATATCGATGAAATGATAAAGGAAATGGAAATAAAAATAATAATAATAATAATAATAATGGAAGACAAGACAAAGTTGAGAAAATGAAGTCGTCTTGTTTTTTTTTTTTTAAAAAAAAAAAAAAAAAAAAAAAAAAAAAAGAAATGAAAGCTGAGTTCCGCGACTTCCTGAATCCCAGAACAAAACGTTATATTGTCTCTTCTTTATATCTACCTTCTTTCGTCGCAATTCTTTTATTTTGTTCTTCTCTCCTCTAGGTACTTCTCCCTTTCCTCTTCTTCTTCTTCCTCTCCCCTCTCTCTCTCTCTCTCTCTTTCTACTTTTTTTAATCTGATACTAGGTAGTTGAATTAACATTTTACGCAGCTCCTCCGATTCCAAGTCCAACATTTTACCACAGAAGTAAAATGAGCAGAGAAATAGAGTAGAAAAAGGAGAGAGAGAGAAAGAGAGAGCGAGAAAGAACGAGAGAGAGAGGGGGAGAGAAATGAAAATGAAATTGATGTGTGTGCAGTGTGTGACAAGAAATGGGTAGAGATAGAGGCTAGGGAGTGAGTAAAGAGAATAAGTGAAATATTGGAGACAAACAGGGGGGGAGAGAATCAAAGATATGAGGTAGTAGAGAGAAGAAGGCGAAAGAAGGGAAGAGAAAAAGGGAGAGAAAGTGGGGTTCAGGAGAAAGCACATGATGATAAAAAGAGAGAAATAGATTGGGGGAAGATAAAGAAGGAGAGAGAAAGGACGAATGGGAAGGAGAAATAAAACAGAACGGAAAGGTTGGGCAATTTGTCAAGGGAGAGAAAGAAAAATCACTGTTTTTGACGTATTTTCTTTATTAGTATTTATTTTCTTTCTATAAGTTAATAATTTGACGACTTGAGTTTTTGTCGTTGTTTGTTTTTTGTTTGGACGAAATGAAATTGGGGTTTGCTCGACCAAAGTAGAGTGGCCGGGAAGGGGGGAAATTGAGCAGGAATTCAGGAAGTGGAGAGGAAATCTACTGAAACCTTTCCATATGAGGGGATATGTTATTGAATCCACGTGTGGGAATTCTATGAGATAAAGGAGAGGCGGTATGTACCTACTTACGTTAAACCTTTCCATATGAGGGGATATGTTATTGAATCCACGTGTGGGAATTCTATGAGATAAAGGAGAGGCGGTATGTACCTACTTACGTACCTACTTGAAAATTTGTTTTGGCGATTTACCTTTTGGTATTTTCCGTATAGTCTACATTATACATAATTATGTCTTGAGCTACTTTCATAAGAAATCAGGTTATCTAAGGTGCATTTTCATTTCCAAAAACTGAATACTAGACCTTCGATGATAGTCGGGCGCCATGTTGAATTTCCAATGGTTGAGTCATTTGGCACAGGCGTTACCATGTACGCCACCTAATTCCCGTTTTCCTTTAAAAGAGGGGGAAATGAGCCTCAAAAGAGGGGAGATTGTCTCAGTTTCCGAAAGGATAGCTTGTATCTAAGGTGAATTTTCATTTCCGAAAATCGAATACTAGACCTTCGATGATAGTCGGGCGCCATGTTGAATTTCCAATGGTTGAGTCATTTGGCACAGGCGTTACCACGCCACCTAATTCCCGTTTTCCTTTAAAAGAGGGGGAAATGAGCCTCAAAAGAGGGGAGATTGTCTCAGTTTCCGAAAGGATAGCTTATTTTTGCCCCTCTTTTCCCCCACGCAGATTTTTATTAGCGTTTTTAATGTTCTGTTTCCCTCCTTCTACAACATCGCTTCGACTTTTTTTGTGCATTCTATTTTCGCACCATTTTTTCCCTTTTTTTCATTATTTTCCAATTTTATATCGCCCCCTATGGCCTATATTTTCAATTCTTCATAAATTCTATTGTCTCTTTGTTCTTTTGTAGGAAACAAGAACAGCTAAACATTTATGATAGTACAAAATTTATACTTTTGTCCCAGTTTAGAAAACTGGAGGATTATTCTGCAAAGTGCCCAGATGGGCTCATAACTTCTCCGCGTAAAAGATCATTTACATACCTATATGTCATGATAAATACTGAAATAAGAACCGTCAAACCGTCTCAAGTCGATAGTAAATCTGAGATCTAGCTAGTATGAAATACAGGTTGTTATATTAAGCCCCCAGTAAGCGGATATCGCGGGATTCGCGGGTAATGGGGTGAACAATACCAATCCCATCATGGTAGCCCGGACTATTATTTTAGTACGGTACTTCACTAGTGGACGCAAATAATAAGATAGAAAGATAAAGGAGGGATATAAGATATAAAGATAAAGCTGATAGTCTCCATAATCCACTTGTGGAGAATGTCTGCAATGTCTTTTCTTTTTTTTTCCGCGACACCCTCGAACGGTTTAGTCCGGTTTTGATCAAATTTGACAAAAAAGATCAGACACAGCACACAGAACATGTAAATTCTTGTTTATTGTTGAGAGAGAGAGAGAGAGAGAGAGAGAGAGAGAGAGGGAGGGAGGGAGGGAGGGAGGGAGAGGGAGAGAGAAAATGTATAAAGTTAGGAGTTTCATACTGGCTCAGCAATCTCAGCATAAACTTGTCTGAGTGACAGCTAGTGTGAAGAGAAAGATATAGGGCAAAATAAATTTAGCTGCCTAAAGAGCTAAGAGAAGGAAGAGAGGGAGATAGAGCCTGAGTGATGGGGAATAATAATTTAGTATTACCTAAATTTCACCCCCCTCGTACCTCCCCATTAGTTATCTAACATAAGTACGGATGGGGGGGCATGTCTTTTGTTTTCAAGGAAATTTCAAATTTGTGTTCCAAGGGGGGTTTGAGTATTTCGAGTTTGCAATAAGGACCTAGGTATGTTTTATGCTAATTTCCTCAGCAATATTCTAATGCCATCATGTTTCAGGTAATAATTTAGTATTACCTAAATTTCCCCCCCCCTCCTACCTCCCCATTAGTTATCTTACATAAGTGCGGGGGGGGCATGTCTTTTGTTTTCAAGGAAATTTCAAATTTGTGTTCCAAGGAGGGTTTGAGTATTTCGAGTTTGCAATAAGGACCTAGGTATGTTTTATGCTAATTTCCTCAGCAATATTCTAATGCCATCATGTTTCAGGTCTTCGTCAAATTTATATTCATAACCCAATATAACCTTTCATCTCAATGGTTTCTATCTTTGACAGGAACATGGGATTCCTTGTCTTTCTGTCTCTTTCCTAGCCTACCACTCTCTCTCACTTACCACAGGTACATCCTTTCCCGACAACTCTCTCTCTCTCTCTCTCTCTCTCTCTCTCTCTCACTCTCTCTTTCCATTATCATACCTTCTTTCTCTCTTACCTCTTATTCTCCTCCCTTCCTTGTTCTGTCGTTTCTTCCTTTTCCTTTCTTTCTCCTCTCTAATACCACATTACCTATAGGCAGCAGATGAGATCCAATATGGAACCTTTAAGACACAAGGAAAGCGAATAAGACACAAGGAAATCAAGGAATGCGAAAGTTTCTTCCACGAGCCTTTGAAAGCAAATATTTCTACACGAAAACAGAGCTATGTAGCTTTTCTTTATGTTCAGCTAACCTTTTTCTCTGCTACGATCCACAAGTTCCTCTACAAGAAGCGAAAAGTGCGGTCTCGGAATAATATTCTGCGGTCCTCATTAATTTCACGAATGCAAAACCAATAGCGATGATCCTAGAGCTTTCAAATGTCTAACAAAAGATTCATGAGTATTAGAGAAATCTAAATAAGAAAATTGATTGGCTGTAGCCATAAATGATGTTTTATTTCGATATCCTTCAGCTCCATTTTTATTTTAACAGTCTTTTAATTTCTTCGTGTCGTCAAGTTCCAGATCACTTTTCAATGTCGTCAGTCCATTTTAATTCCTTTCAATTTCTGAAATAACAAAAGAATGAAAATTTAACGAGCAACATAGAAGTGGTCGTGCTAACCAAACATGTATATTCATATACTATGAATGCATTCAGGAGCACGAGTATTTTGTTATAATGAATATGTTGCTTTTGGTGGTAGTTCACAAATATGATGAGAATATTGTCGGTTTAGTCAGTGCAGGAAATTGGGATATTGTGACAACAGGTTCAAAAACGTAGGAAGGAAAACAGATAATATAGGCAGGTACCAGACAATATGTAGGTATAGGTGATAATATTATACTCGTATATAGAGAATGGAGGCCAAATGTAGTAGATGCCGCCTAAGAAAAGGCCTCTAGCCCAAGTCAAATATTTCAGCAAATATGTATTTCAAAAAGATTGGCCTAGTAACCCCAATACCCAATAGGGTTGCCAAACGGCCTTTCAGTTGGAAAATGCACGGATATATTTCCGTTTTCTTTATCACATTAATGATGTGTTTCAACAATGGCTTAACCAGAGATTTCACTAATGGCAGATTTTGTCCGGGTGAGACCCGCCATTGATCATCTATTACATGAAAATTAAGTCTTCTAGAGAGCTGAATGGTGATACACGACTAACACGAGTATGTAGGTATGTACCCTGCACATCTTGTTCCATCCAACAGGACCACAGGTGTTACTTTTTCGAATGCAAGACCAGAGGGTAGGGGCATACCTACTGTTTGAACTTAATTGACTTTTAACTTGGGCAAACTTTGTGAAAGCTCACTTGCTGAATACTAATATTGCAAGGCCCAAAGTCTAATGAGCTTTCTTTTCCAACTTTTGCCTTCAAACTTTTTATTCCGCTAGAAGGTCGGCCGTAAGTAAATAACTTCTGTCTTGAGCTCTGTATAGGTAGAAGGTGAAATTTGACCTAAAGTTCAAGAAAATTTTCTCGGTGAGGTTTTAATCGGATCATAAATCTTGCTTTAAATAGGACATTTTGTTTTGTTTTTGTTACGAAGAGAAAGGACTTTTAAAACTGATCCCCGATCTAGGTTCATAATATTTACAAAGAAAATGCCTTGTGCCGGTGCTAAACACTATGAAACTTTATTCTTGTAAAACTGGAGGAAACCTAATCGCCTAGTCCACATTAAATTTCCCCCAAGACCCTGCATAATCCACCCCCCGCCCCCCTGGTCGCACCTAATGAAACTACCAGGTAAACTTGCAATTTAAATAAGGTAGAAAATAAAAGGGGATAAAAAAATTCCCTGAAATCTTGCGTCTTATTCTAATGATATAGGTAACTAGGTACATACCTATGTACAGAGTACAGGTATACAAAATGCAACATCTGACCTTTCCTTATCATCTACACATAATAGGGACCCATAACAATAAAGTTAATGAATTATCATTATGAATTATTAAAAATGTGTTTTCTTACGTTTATTGAGAGTCTTTGATTCTTTTCTGTTTGGGGTTCTCGGTAATATTGATATTGTGAGATTGCTGAGACCTTACCTGTAAGAGAAACAAAATTTGAAAATTTAGATTAACAAAATGAAGATAGATTAGGTACGTACCTAGATATCTAAACAGTCAGTTAATAATTTAATATAGTCAATCGAATATAGTGTACTTATTTAGTACACAAAGTGTAAATCTACCGAAAAACCTCTATCAAATAAAATTATGGAATTGAAAAAATCAAGTTCACACTCATTTCAGGTTTTCATTATGAATAAATAACAAAAATACGAGTTAGAAAAAATATAACAGAACACACATAGGTACATAGGATCAGGGAAATGTGAAAGATTCATACTTCAGTACAAACAACTTCAACACAAACGAAACGAACGTATTCAAATTATTTATTTATGAATAACCTAAATAGAGAGAATAATAAATCTCTTTTCCACTTTTTTTCCTATTATTTTACCAAGTGTTGTATGTACACAAGTTAACATTAAATAAACGAAGGTAATGAACCTTATTAAATTACTTAATTCCAATGTGAATCCGTATGTCTGGAATAATAATAATACTAGCAAATTTGTTATTCGTTCCCGGATTAAATTTCAATGCTTGTAATACTGGCGTGAAAATATAACAAGATGGCTCACTATGCTCATAACAAGAGTAGCAAGGACTGGACCAAAGTTTTCGTCCATTGGTCATTTTTGGCTCCTCTCTCTCAAATTTGGGGCCTGTTTACTTCGATGGGTAAGTTTCTTTTTGTCTCTCTTTCACAAACATACCCTTTTTCTAGTTAGATTGGTTTTTTCTTCATATGTATGACTAAACAATAGCCTTTGGGCTGAGGTGGTATACAACCCCTTTGGTTTAAATTTTAATTGCCACATTGAGAGGACCAAGTAGGTAGATCAAATAATCAAATCATATTAGGATCATCAGTAAAAATGATCTTAAGGAGAGGTGAAGCTATACTATAGTATATACAGTAGTCAATCAATTTAGTCAACAACTCGTTTTTCCTCATTTCTAATCTCGTATAATTTTACATTTCAGTATTATTCGGAATCGGTGTACTTCAACTTTTTCGTCACCATGCTTCGATTGGTTTATACATCATGTAAGTGTGAACAGATTTAGGGACATTACAAAAATGTGTGGCATCATCGTGGAAAATAGACGTAAGGTCAAAACTTTTTTCATAATAGTATGCATTGCATACGCATCCCATGATTAATTAATAGAGTCATTTTGTGAATTTGTGACAGTTGTAAAAGTAGACCCCAGTGCAGCGGAGCGCCTTGGTACTTGGTATACATCACTTTTACTTTTATCTCATACTTCATAGTCTTACTGAATTTCCATTGTTTTTCAGATTGGCATCCCTCGGCGTGTTTGGTCTGGAATGAAACATTGCATTAATCGAATGTTCACCATTCGTTTTTTATAAGAGCTTGTAAATACCAACTAAATTCAAAGATTGTGTATGTGTCGTACCGTACCAATCGCGTAGCAGGTGTCTCATCTGATTAGCGATATGGGACATAATACTTCCCATTTAAGTGTTGGGTTAACACTAGAACTCCAGAAAGTAACCTGCTGAAAGTTGAAATATTTGCAATCATAACAAGTAAGCGCGTTTACCACTGGACTAACCATGCCCGTACATATTAAATATTTCACAACACAATAGGTACATTACCTTCGTAGTTTCATCAAGATCCAGTAGGATTCCAGACCAAACACGCCGAGGGATGCCAATCTGAAAAACAATGGAAATTCAGTAAGACTATGAAGTATGAGATAAAAGTAAAAGTGTATACCAAGTACCAAGGCGCTCGCTCCGCTGCACTGGGGTCTACTTTTACAACTCTCACAAATTCACAAAATGACTCTATTAATTTAATAATCATGGGATGCGTATGCAATGCATACTATTACTATTATGAAAAAAGTTTTGACCTTACGTCTATTTTCCACGATGATGCCACACATTTTTGTAATGTCCCTAAATCTGTTCACACTTACATGATGTATAAACCAATCGAAGCATGGTGACAAAAAAGTTGAAGTACACCGATTCCGAATAATACTGAAATGTAAAATTATACGAGATTACAAATGAGGAAAAACGAGTTGTTGACTAAATTGATTGACTACTGTATAGCTTCACTTCTCCTAAAGATCATCTTTACTGATGATCCTAATATGATTTGATTATTTGATCTACCTACTTGGTCCTCTCAATGTGGCAATTAAAATTTAAACCCAAGGGGTTGTATACCACCTCAGCCCAAAGGCTATTGTTTATTCATACATATGAAGAAAAAAACAATCTAACTAGAAAAAGAGTATGTTTGTGAAAGAGAGACAAAAAGAAACTTACCCATCGAAGTAAACAGACCCCAAATTTGAGAGAGAGGAGCCAAAAATGACCAATGGACGAAAACTTTGGTCAAGTCCTTGCTACTCTTGTTATGAGCATAGTGAGCCATCTTGTAATATTTTCACGCCAGTATTACAAACATTGAAATTTTATCCGGGAACGAATAACAAATTTGCCAGTATTATTATTATTCCAGGCATACGGATTCACATTGGAATTAAGTAATTTAATAAGGTTCATTACCTTCGTTTATTTAATGTTAACTTGTGTACATACAACACTTGGCAAAATAATAGGAAAAAAACCATGTAAAAAAGTGGAAAAGAGATTTATTATTCTCTCTATTTAGGTTATTCATAAATAAATAATTTCAATACGTTCGTTTCGTTTGTGTTGAAGTTGTTTGTACTGAAGTATGAATCTTTCACATTTCCCTGATCCTATGTACCTATGTGTGTTCTGTTATATTTTTTCTAACTCGTATTTTTGTTATTTATTCATAATGAAAACCTGAAATGAGTGTGAACTTGATTTTTTCAATTCCATAATTTTATTTGATAGAGGTTTTTCGGTAGATTTACACTTTGTGTACTAAATAAGTACACTATATTCGATTGACTATATTAAATTATTAACTGACTGTTTAGATATCTAGGTACGTACCTAATCTATCTTCATTTTGTTAATCTAAATTTTCAAATTTTGTTTCTCTTACAGGTAAGGTCTCAGCAATCTCACAATATCAATATTACCGAGAACCCCAAACAGAAAAGAATCAAAGACTCTCAATAAACGTAAGAAAACACATTTTTAATAATTCATAATGATAATTCATTAACTTTATTGTTATGGGTCCCTATTATGTATTATTATTATTATTATTATTATTATTATTATTATTATTATTATTATTATTATTATTATTATTATTATTATTATTATTATTATTATTATTATTATTATTATTATTATTATTATTATTATTATTATTATTATTATTATTATTATTATTATTATTATTATTATTATTAAAACTACGAAGGTAATGTACCTATTGTGTTGTGGAATATTTAATATGTACGGGCATGGTTAGTCCAGTGGTAACGCCCTTACTTATTATGATTGCAAATATTTCAACAGGTTACTTTCTAAAGTTCTAGTGTTAACCCAACACTTAAATGGGAAGTATTATGTCCCATATCGCTAATCAGATGAGACACCTGCTACGCTTTTGGTACGGTACGACACATACACAATCTTTAAATTTAGTTGGTATTTACAAGCTCTTATGAAAAACGAATGGTGGACATTCGATTAATGCAATGTTTCTACAAATCTTACTCCGTTGCAGGAAAGAAAAGGACTGTTTATCATCCACCAAATACTGGCAACTCTTGATCGACTTACAAGACCCAAGCAATCTGTGGAAGAAGTCTGTCATTTACTGGCTTACCTCGTTTCTGGTGTTTACAAAGACCAAAGCTGCCTGGCTATCCCAAATTTCAGGTGATTGATTCATAGGAGAAATCAAATTTCCAACCTGGAAGTTGGAAATTTGAGTTAAAGTCTAGAAGTAGAGCCATGGTTGTATAGTCATAATTCCCTGAGCACCAAGATAGATAGATAGATAGATACTAATAAATTTTATTGATGAGGAACTTTCAGGTACATACCCAAGTGAAATTTTCTAAAAAGTATGTACCAGAAGTAATGGGATTTCATAATAAAATTATACTCACTCGTACTTCAATCGTTCATGAAAGAGTTCTTTTGAACCACTACAGCAGTAAAGGAGCTTTCCACATGTTTCATTAACAGGTGTTCAGATGATCATCCTATCAGCCCTGTATTTGCTCATGTGTATTCAACATCAACTGAAGGTTCACCTCTTGGACGTGGATAAAAATAGAGGACCTTCCAAGATGATGCGCCAGAGATGTTTGTCAGTGTTTGACCAAATATCCATGGGTTTGCGCGAAGGAGATGAAATGGAGGTTTTCAACACGTAAGTGACAGCTCGCTTTTGTAAATGTACGGCCTTCAGAAAAAGAAAGCCTTATATATTATTATGCTTATGAGTCTGGTTGCTCCTCTCTTGAGAGAGGGTATGCAAAAGAAAGCCATATACAAGGGGAAATAATATCCTATGGCACAGTACCAGCGAACCGTTAGTTTGCTCATTTAAAAAGCTCATCCCACACCGGATTTTAATTACTCTCTTGAGAGAGGGTATGCAAAAGAAAGCCATATAGGTACAAGGGGAAATAATATCCTATGGCACAGTACCAGCGAACCGTTAGTTTGCTCATTTAAAAAGCTCATCCCACACCGGATTTTAATTATTTTATCCATCTATTAGGTAGTTAAACTGTAATTTTCTTTGAAATTATTTTATTTATTTATTATTATTTTCTTTTCTTTTTTCACTTCGGTGCATGATTTTACAACGATGTCCAGCAAGGTGTTTTGGTTTACCTTCAAATTGAAGTTGAAGAACTCAAGTAGACTTCTGGGATTATTTTCAGGAATGAGGAAAATCTGGCATCGGACATTGAAGAAGAGGAGGAAGAAGAAGATCCAAGTCTTCTAAAAATTCTCAGCATTGATCAAGATCCCATGCTCATCATGTAAGATTGTAGGTTGTGCAAGAGCTATGACTGTTGTGTATGATGGTGGTTTCGAACCAGTGTATTTCGGTTTTCCAATATCCAATATTGGCTAGAGTGAATTGATTCAATCCTCCTGCTCCCAAGTAGAGTGCTAGTTGGTTTGGACCTTCCTTGGAGAAAACAGATAGTGTACAAAGAAAAAGAGGAAAGGAACCCTCGTGATACCATTCCAGATAATTCCTGCTCCCAAGTAGAGTGCTAGTTGGTTTGGACCTTCCTTGGAGAAAACAGATAGTGTACAAAGAAAAAGAGGAAAGGAACCCTCAGGAGTTCATATTAAGATAGGGCTAATACTGTTACAGAGATTGACTGATTGAAACATCCAATCTACGGAACAAGCTATTGTATTTGAGATAATCGGATTACAGCCCAGGCATCAGGCAATATAACCTATTTATGCAGTCTGTTTGTGCATAAACAAACCCCAGGACTCTTTTTCTTTTCACAAGGTCAGACAACAATGGTAATAGCGCTAATGGTATTATGCCAATGAGGACGGGGATAGAAATTTGTTTTTCTCCCTTATCTTTTTTTTCCCTTTAAAAATATGAAAGGAAATTTCGAGAGCAGAATAAAGAGGATAACAATAAAAATGTGAAGAAGGATATATTTATCTGTGTAAACACCCACATGTAAGAGTGAGACGCAATAATAAAAGACGAGTACAAAGGAAAGAATGGAGGAGACACAGATGAAAGACGAGACGAACTGCAGAGAAAGGGAGAAGCGAGAGAGAATTTGAAACTGTCTTGTTGGAAGACTTGCATGAGAAGTTAGAGAAATGGAGAAGGAAGAAGCGGAGAAAAGTTAGGGTGACGCACATTACAAAAGTAGAGAGAAATACAGGATGATGAGAAACTACAGAGAGGGATATTTGGGAGAGATGTGGGAAGAAGAAAGAGGGATCTTTGGGAGAGATGTGGGAAATTAAGGATGAGAGGGAAATAGGGGTGGGATGAGGGAAAAAGGGGGGAGAACATTAGACTGACGTGTGACGCAGAATATTATGCGTGCCTAATCTAGTAGTCATGATAGATGAACGCCGCCATGTAGAGGTAGAGACAGGTGTGAGTGAACACACCATTATGCCAATCATGAAGGAAAGAGAGAGAGAGAGAAAGAAGAGAGAAAAAAAAAAAAAAAAAAAAAAAAAAAAAAAAAAAAAAACAGGGTGCACCCTAGGCAGACAGATGACTTTAATGCACATTGCTAATTGCTGAATGACTTGATTAATCAAAGAATTCCCTTGATACGAAGTAAAAACTGTAGGAGCAAACAACATCTGTCAATTTAAGGTCGGAAAAATAATAAACAAATTTTGAACTTAATATACTTAAAGTCCTAAATGAAAATTTGAACTCATTGCTCATTGCAGAATTTGATCGTCTGAAAAAATTATAAAAAAAAAAGTTTTCCACTTTTCCCTAAGATTACACTGAGGAAACAAGAACAGCTAAACATTTATGATAGTACAAAATTTATACTTTTGTCCCAGTTTAGAAAACTGGAGGATAATTCTGCAAAGTGCCCAGATGGGCTCATAACTTCTCCGCGTAAAAGATCATTTACATACCTATATGTCATGATAAATACTGAAATAAGAACCGTCAAACCCGTTCAAGTCGATAGTCAACATCTGAGATTAGCATTATCTGTATTTTGTGCAGTGAAATTCTTACAGGTTGTGATTGAAGTGTCCTACAGGTATGAACATATTCTATCTCAGGAAACGGATTTACGGATTAGCGGGTAATGGGGTGGAACGATCCGAATCCAGTATGGTAAGGCCGGCTATTTTTTAGTACGGGTATTCATTAGCTCTCACAGGAGAGCAAATCAAACAGTAATCTATTCATGTGCCACTGTATATTATGCTGTAAAAGGTCTATTTAAGTCACAAAAACAAACAATCTTCCCATGTTCTCTCACCCCCCTCCTCCTAGCTTATGCTATTACGTAAGAGGAGCAAAGATATAGCGTAAAAATTATTTACAGTATCTCCTTTACTGTTTTCCTTTCGAGTACGTACAGGATATTTAGGTTTGGGAAGAAGAGGAAGAGAGGGGACCTTTAATACACATAGATACGGATTTTGACGAAAAAAGGGGCAAAAATCACAAATTTCTGTTACGAAAAAAATTCCAAGTGGTCTTCAAGTTTTACATCAAAAGTTTCGTGTGGCCGAAGTCATAAACACCCCATCATCAACAATAACTGATAGGAGAAAATCCAGCCGGTTCCGAGAACAAACATTATCTGTTTCAGGGATAAAATCCGCCCCGGGCCGGAAATCGAACCTGCGGCCTAGCTCTTACAAGGTAGACGCACAACCAACCAAGCTAACTAGGCTTGGCGAGCAAAACTGAAAATGTACGAAAAGGACTCTTCGAACGTGAAAGGGCTACAATCATGTAAGCTCATTAAATATGTAAATGTTCATGGACCCCCCCCCCCCCCCCCACCGTGCGTACTATACGCATCAGATCAGCAGGAATTTGAAAGATTGTGCTGATGTTTTTTCCCAACATATGCTGCTGTTCGCTGACTTATATAAGATGTATGCGAGAAATAACAATAGGAGGCTTAGAATATTCAGGGTGATTGTTGAAACCAGTCACGTTGTGGAGTCAGTGGTTGTGTCGAGTCAGAAAAAGAGTTAGGATAGCAAAAGAGTGAGTTAGGGTACCAATTGAGGGTGCAGTCAGCAAAATAGTGACTGCTTCTAAAATAGCCTTCACCTAGGTACATTTCAGTAAAGCATTATACTACAGAAAAGAAGGCAAGTACGAACATTTGATCTCTCTCACGAAATTCGAGTTTTCTTGTGACATATGTAGATTTTCTTGTCACACATGAAACAGTGACTGCTTCTAAAATAGCCTTCACATAGGTACATTTCAGTAAAGCATTATAGTACAGAAAAGAAGGCAAGTACGAACATTTGATCTCTCTCACGAAATTCGAGTTTTCTTGTGACATATGTAGATTTTCTTGTCACACATCTAGATTCCTCGATTACGTAAAACTTGTGACAAATTTTATGACTATGATGATATTCTGTAATTACCTAATCATTTTAACTTTTAACGACTTCATTTTTCTGACGTGACTTTGTGAAGATTCGTCTTGAAAAGAAGAACGCCAGTAACTTATACTCTTCACAGTTAGGAGAGGGAGGATTTTATTTGGATTCAAACAATACTGAGGTTGGCGTTGGTAGCGTGTTTTTCCGAATCAACCTGTAAATATTACATCACATCTCATCATTCAAGTAATACTATACAAAATTCCAATTTTACGATTACGTCATAAAATTTAAGCCTTTAACTTCCGAGCATTATGAAATCTCACTCGCATTCCCCTTTCCTTCTTCTTCTTTTCCGTTTTTCTCTCCTTTCCTCCCCCCCCTCTCTCTCTCTCTCTCACACACACACACACACACACAAAGTAAATATACAGAGGCCTCCAGCTAAAGCTCTCTTTCTACTTCATGTGACTAGTTGACAATTTTATCTTTCATCTCCGAACGTATGTGAAACGCTTTAAAACGGGGGTTTAACCTGTGAGGGAAATGTTCAGGACACAATTACCTTCATTCCTAAGACGGTGTGGTTCCAAAAATTTTATGGGTTTAACATGTACAGTACATAATTATTACAATAGACCTTCCTTAATTACAAAAAAAAGTGTAGGTACCAAAGTTTCCAGGAATTTTTGTAACAAATAACATCGGAAAATTTTTACCAGAAAAAATTTCCCCAGAACAACACTGAGCATTCCTTCTCTTCGCTGAAGATGGTAATTAAACGAACCTGTTTCTCTTTCCAGTACCTAACAATGTATTCGTCTAAAAGTTCGGGTTACAGAGATAAGGAATTCAAGTTTGTAGGACTTTATAATCACCCTGTATAACATCTTGGACTTGAAAACATATGTCGGATTTTAAAGGAAGAGAAACCAAGACCAAGGAAAGGGGGAAAAATGTGAGAAATGGTAAATCCCGGTATTTTGGATATCAAAATCAGGATCAAATTACGACACATGGCATTGTTAATATTCTTGTCATAAATATGGTAAAATGTAAGCCCAAAAACATTGCAAATCCCGAATTTTACGTCTTGAACCGCTAACTGATTAGGGGGAAAAATGTGAGAAATGGTAAATCCCAGTATTTTGGAGATCAAAATCAGGATCAAATTACGACACATGGAATTGTTAATATTCTTGTCATAAATATGGTAAAATGTAAGCCCAAAAACATTGCAAATCCCGAATTTTACGTCTTGAACCGCTAACTGATCTCGATATTATAACTTACAAAATGGACGTACTGTTGAACATGTCTTATTTCTGCATAACAGACCAAAGATTTTGGACAGGACTAAAACAATCTCTCTCTCTCTCTCTCTCTCTCTCTCTCTCCCTCCATCTCTCTTTCTATCCCTCTCTCCCTTTTATTCCAGAATTATATCTCCTCTGAAATGTTTCCCTTTTTTTCTACCCTATACCTTTCCATTTCTACTTGTTCAAAATTTAATAATTAAAAGTATGCACAGCTTTCTCTACGAAAACATGATTATTCACTCTGAGAAGCCTCGTAGAAAGCAATGGAACATGATCTCTCTCTCTCTCTCTCTCCCTCCATCTCTCTTTCTATCCCTCTCTCTCTTTTATTCCAGAATTATATCTCCTCTGAAATGTTTCCCTTTTTTTCTACCCTATACCTTTCCATTTCTACTACCCTATACCTTTCCATTTCTACAAATTTAATAATTAAAAGTATGCACAGCTTTCTCTACGAAAACATGATTATTCACTCTGAGAAGCCTCGTAGAAAGCAATGGAACATGATAATATGGCAAAACTTTTAGCATTTTTTTTTTTTTTTTTTTTAATGACACTTCGCAGAATATGTACTCAAAAGGTTTGTGTTTTCTTCATCTCCACTATAATGAGCACCAAGTTATTCACCATGCTGAGTGAAAGAACACAGGTAGAATATCTCGGGTTCTATACGCATCGCAGAAATTTAATTTTGGGATATGTTATAAAATACCGTAAATTAGTAAAAGTCACCAGATCACAACACGTAGAAGTTTTCAATAGCAGATAATCTAGTTATTCCAGATGGCTATTGCACATCTCCAGAACAAATTTGATGTTGAACAACATCGATTTGATGATTAGATATTGAGAGAGGGAGAGAGAAAAAGAGTCCAAAATGAGAAAGAGTGAGGAAAAGAGATGAAAAAACAAGTAGAGTAAGAGATAGAGACAAGAGATGAAAAAAGAGAGAGAGAGGAGGGGAAAACTAGAAATCACAACGGAGGGAGAAGAAGAAAGAGAGAGAGACAGACTATGGTCCAAAATGAGAAAGAGTGAGGAAAAGAGATGAAAAAACAAGTAGAGTAGGAGATAGAGACAAGAGATGAAAAAAGAGAGAGAGAGGAGGGGAAAACTAGAAATCACAACGGAGGGAGAAGAAGAAAGAGAGAGAGACAAGCTGGGCCCGTCCCTCCGGGAATTTTTTAGCCCGTAGTTTATTCGATCATGGTTAAAGAATACCTATGTACCTACCTAATTTGTTAAACGGAGGGGGTTAGAGAGAGAGGAGCAGAACATGTTACACTGTAATGAATTTACAAGTTTGGGGGGGCCTAGTGACAGATTGAGGCGCCCAACTTAGACCCCCCCAGACGAAATGGGGTAGGGGAATTTTTATCTTGGGTCGAGGATTTTAAACAGATCGTACAAAAAGTTTTCCACCCCCCCTGATAAACGGAGGGGGTTAGAGAGAGAGGAGCAGAACATATTACACTGTAATGAATTTACAAGTTTGGGGGGGCCTAGTGACAGATTGAGGCGCCCAACTTAGACCCCCCCCCAGACGAAATGGGGTAGGGGAATTTTTATCTTGGGTCGAGGATTTTAAACAGATCGTACAAAAAGTTTTCCACCCCCCCTGATTTTATTCCTATCTGAATTCCTTCTTCGGTGCAGAACATTGGGTTCAGCAGAAGAAATTTTCACACCGGGCCTAATATAACTTTTCTTGAGTCTCTTTGATTTTACTTCCTGATGGTGTAAAATCTTCATGGAGGTCTCAGCTTGGTAAAGTAAAACAGACCTTCTACCAAAGTAAAATCTTCAAAAGTGTCCCTCAACCAGAAGAGTACCACAAAGGAGACATTATTCCTTCACCAAATAGAGAGGGTCGGGGTAGAAAGGGCTGGACCCTGCCGGGCCTAATATAACTTTTCTTGAGTCTCTTTGATTTTACTTCCTGATGGTGTAAAATCTTCATGCACGTGTCAGCTTGGTAAAGTAAAACGGACCTTCTACCCAAAGTAAAATCTTCAAAGTGTCCCTCAACCAGAAGAGTACCACAAAGGAGACATTATTCCTTCACCAAATAGAGAGGGTCGGGGTAGAAAGGGCTGGACCCTCTATAGCAAAATATCTGTGCCAGAACTAAATTTTAGCCTTCAAAATTTGGCTTCAAAACTTAACTGATGAACCGAAACCTTTGTCGAATTGACAGCAGGTACACAAGAGGCTGATTTATTATTAACTTAATTATATCTAACTTTTGTTTCCCAAAAAGTTTTTCAGCTTTTGTTTGTTGCGCGCTAAACTTTTGTCCCGAAGTTTGGTTCAAGAAAATAATATTGACTTGGTACACAAGAGGCTGATTTATTATTAACTTAATTATATCTAACTTTTTGTTTCCCAAAAAGTTTTTCAGCTTTTGTTTGTTGCGCGCTAAACTTTTGTCCCGAAGTTTGGTTCAAGAAAATAATATTGACTTTTTTATCTCTCATGTTTATGTTAGCATTGTGGCTTACGACGCTTAAGTACATTATTGTTAGAGTACACAATACGCACTAGAGAGAGTACTTTAGAAGTTGGAAGTATTTGTTTGCGGGGAGGATAGAAAGTTGAGATGAAAGTTAGAATAAATTCAACATTGTGCACACACAATATGGATGCAGACTTACATTGGTATTGTTAGTTGAGAAACCTACTAGCACATAAATATGGTGCATGTTGTTTTTAAAGAAGACAATAATATGTTCTGTGTTTAGATACGAAAACGCAATTATAAACCTAATATAAACCCAACTCACTTCTTAAAAACTTTAGCTGTAAAAATACCACTTGTTACTTTACTAAGAGCAATATACCTACACACATACATGCTAACAACACACTGTTATGCAGGTACGGTCTGTTATTAGAATAAATTCCACCTTTGTAGAAGCAAAGAAGTAGGAATAAGAAGAAATTATATCTATGTATGTTATGCCAAAAAGATACTGCCTTGGAGTTCAAGAAACGAGCTTTCCACAAAGAAAATCGGCTGCTTCAATAAAGAAACCTTCAAGGTTTTCGAGGCATAACAAAAATAGCCAGATTTTTATCCATGTGTCCAGTCATTACACTTTCAGACGAATTTTATTTCACAACATCCACTTATCACCAGTTAATTTCCATGTGATTACCAAGTATACTAAACGCCAGGTTAACACCTTTGGATACTCATATTCTAATCTGACATAAAGTCACACCATGTTCTTGCATTAGGTACCTGTGCAATTTTCCCATCACCAACATGCTCGTCTATTACATTTGTGGCTTCTCCACCTGCAAAGACTTCGCAGCCACCAGTCTCCTATGTGAATATCTCAAGACTCAATATCCCGATCACTTTCACTATCGCAAGATCGTCACCCACAAAGCCTGCTACAAACCCTTTGCCAAATCTTTGTGCGACAAATTTGGTTGGGACGAGTACACCGGATCGCCATTGATATGGAAAGAATTCGGGTGCGCCAAAGGCCGGGCCGTTTTCATTGGCGACGAGAACAAGTTTCAAGAGCTTATGAATGAGATTTATGGAGTGGAAACTTTTGTACCCTGTGAGGTAGGTAATATAGAAAATGAAATATAGGTTTGCCAAGGATGTGAGCTTCCCCCAGTCTCCCCCACGTTGAGGGTTTGAGAAGGTTTTTCGTTTCCGGCTTTAGAAAATACACAGGGAGAGGTATTTCCTGCAGGACGTTATAGGTTTCAGAGTTTACTCAGTCGTCTAGGTATAGGAGTAAAGGTTATGAACACATTAAAGTATAATATTTCTTAGTTTAAGTCCTTATATCTTCTTCTTCCTCGCCCTTTCCCGTCTTTAGACGGGGTCGGTGTTTTTCGTCAGCCTCTCAATCAGCCCTAGAGTGATTGCTTTGGGTTGATATGTGGTTTTGGCTACAACATTTTACGAGTGGATGCCCTTCGCACTTAGCCTTTGCTATTTCTTTAGCAAGGGAAATTTCAGGCTGCTCTACTCCCTGTTTAAAGTCCCCCAGCCAGACCAAGCTGGTTTACAGGAGTATTTAAGAGTCTCCTCTAATGATGATAAATATGCACCTGAAGTTGCTGACCTCGATAGTTAAGATCTTTCAGGGATTCTGGGTTGTAGCAGCTAATTTATCACCTTTAAAGAAGAAGAAAATGGTGAGGGAGTAAATTTCTAGATCTCCAATGAGATTTCGATTAATATACAATAGTCAAGTAATACAAAGCGAGACAATGGAACAGAGAGGGAGAGAAAATTCTGTTTAAAATCAAATTATGTAAACATTTTCCATTAAAAGAAGAAGAAAAAAATGGTGAGGGAGTAAATTTTCAGATCTCTAATAAGATTTCGATGAATGTGCAATAGTCAAGTAATACAAAGCGAGACAATGGAACAGAGAGGGAGAGAAAATTCTGTTTAAAATCAAATTATGTAAACATTTTCCATTAAAGAAAAATTAAAGAGAGAGGGAGAGAGAAGAAGAAAGTAAGAGTTTAGAAAAAGGAAAAAGGTGATTAGAAAATAGGAAAAGAAAGAGATAAGGAGAAATTAGGAAATTATAAAATGGAAACAGATATAAAGAACGCCGAAGATAAGAAATTAGGAAAAGACATACATGGTATTCAACCTCAAAGTGCTCCATAGGAAATTAACCCGTAAAATCAGTTATTTGCCCCATTAAAGTCCCCAATACACTTTTTGAGTCCACTAAGCATTCTCTCTTCTGGGGACTTTTATGGAGCAAATATCTGATTTTACGGGTTAATTTCCTATGGAGCACTTTGAGGTTGAATACCATGTATGTCTTTTCCTAATTTCTTATCTTCGGCGTTCTTTATATCTGTTTCCATTTTATAATTTCCTAATTTCTCCTTATCTCTTTCTTTTCCTATTTTCTAATCACCTTTTTCCTTTTTCTAAACTCTTACTTTCTTCTTCTCTCTCCCTCTCTCTTTAATTTTTCTTTGGGCACTTTGAGGTTGAACACCCTGTAGAGATCAGAAAATAAAAGGATAAGAAAATATAACATAGTAAGGAAACAAAGACGTAAAGAGAGAGAGAGAGAGAGAGAGAGAGAGAGTAGAAGTAGAAGTAGTAGGAAGAAGATTAGAAAGTAGGAAAAGAAAGAGACGAGGAATTAGTAGTAAGAAATGGTAAGATGGTTAGAAATAAAGGAGGCGAAGAGAGAGTTGAATTGTAGGAAATAAAGAAAAAGGGGAGCACAGAAAAAAGTTTGTATCTCAATTTATATCAAGCGCGCCGGGAGGCGCGCGAACGTCAAGAGTTCGCAGCACCGCCCGGCCTATATTAACACGAAACAGAATTTCAGCGTTTTTCGGCATTTTCACCTCAACTTTTCTCCCACTTCCCCTTAACTTTAAGCAAATTTTATTTGATATTCCTGGTCGGACGTGAAAATAGATGCGAAATCTCCAAAACCCGAACTTTCTACGATTTGTTTAACCGATAATGCATTTTCATGGAGCTGCGAATTTTATTTATAGGTAGTGATTATTAATACCTAACTGGGAGGGGTTGGGTATTTGAAATTATTTATCATAATTAAACAGCTTCTATTTTTATTATAAAATATTAAAATGTAGCAGAGATGAAAAATGCATGCTTATCTAATTGCGTTTTTTATAGCTTGGCTTGTGGTTTAATAATGGCCCTGAAATAAAAAATCTATACCTATTGAAATCCGTTATTGGAAATAGAATAAGACAAGTAGTGTTCTATTCTAATATTATGTAGGTAGAAGATTGGTAGATATTTTATTTTCAATCAAATGTCCTTCCTATGTCTTCTAGGAAATGCGTTTTTTATAGCTTGGCTTGTGGTTAATAATGGCCCTGAAATAAAAAATCTATACCTATTGAAATCCGTTATTGGAAATAGAATAAGTAGTGTTCTATTCTAATATTATGTAGGTAGAAGATTGGTAGATATTTTATTTTCAATCAAATGTCCTTCCTATGTCTTCTAGGAAAAACTCAATCTGGCCAAGGATGAGCACAACTTCTTCATGGAAACCAAGAGAATCGAACAAACTCCACGAAATATTCAACGGAGAATCGTTTGTATAATGAATGCCGGTCATTCCGCCACTCGACTTTTGATGGCTGAGATTTTGCTAGGCGGAAGAGATTTCCAAAAGAAAGATGGCGCCGAGATTAGATTGTTGGAGGAAGACAGATTACTGGAGAACAAATTAGAGGAGTACCTCCTGGATGTGATTTATCTGAATGTTGAAAGTGATACAGGTAAATCGAAGAAAAGGGTACCTTCAAGAAACAATGGTTAAATAAAGTAAAACGTCACCTTAGCTTTTGATTCCTACAGCTTATACAGACATAGGAGTGCTTTAACACGTTTAGGTTTTACAAACAATCCTATTTCATATTTTCGTTTTCCACAGGCGAAAACATCATCTGTATTGTAAAATCTCTCGAGGAAGGTTTATCAAATTGCGATCTTCTTATCTTGATGCCGCGGGATCTTTTGTAGCGGCCACGTGTTGCTAGCGGTTGCCAAAGATTAGACATATTAGAGAGTGTAAACCTTTACAGGCTTTAAGTATTACAGAAAATAACAATATTCTTTTCAGTCTTCATCTTTCTTTGGTTCTTTTATTATCATCCGTATTATTATTCTTGTTTGTTCTTTTCTTATTTACGAGCATATTTATTTCTTCTTACATTTTTCTTCTATCTAAATCAAAATAAATATAAACTTTCTCTAGAAAATAATTGCAATGTGCGCTTCTATTTTTCTTCCTTCTTTTTTCCTGGTTCTTCCTTCCTTTCCTAAGTTTCTATTTTTTTACTCACTCGTCTGCCCTCAAACCATGTAGAATTCTAGACATTCTCTTTTCTCCTCCTCCTTTTTTTATATTCTTCTCTGGGCTCTCCAGAATTACTTTCCGGAATTCAGACAATGGTTAGTACTTCTTTGAAGATCTGCATTTGGAAGTTAGGCTGTGTTACAATATTGGACTTGAAAACTCTCTCTTATGAATGGGACTTTTAAACACAACACAAAGGCACTAGGCATTCGTAAGACAAGTATATATTAATCTTTTACTTTTAAATCCCTTGTACGAAATTTACCTATAACCAACTCTCTATTTCTTAGTAAAAACCACAATCTCATAAATACCCATTAGGAAATCAACCTCAATCGAATTGTACAATCAGTATCATATTCTTTACAGGAAAACGAAACCAATTGTATCCAGAATCGTACAAGAATATTTCGGACAAGGACGCAGCTAAGGATTCATTTGCTGAGAGTAGCCCCAGACAAGAGGACGAAGAAGCGGTGGAGATACTATGGGACAGAAAAGAACCCGTAGAAATGGATCCTCAGAGTTCAATGGATTTTGTGATTGATGAATTTATAGTGAACCTCATGACAAAATATGGTGTGGAAGAAGACATGGATGAAATGGAAGAGCAAGATATGAATGAAGAACAGGAGGAAGTCGACGAAGAACACATGAAAGAAACATGAATAATCTCTGGTTGGATGAAAGAGTTCCTTTTGGAGAGTCCTGAGGCAAAAGTTATTTTGCAACAAATCGAGACAATAATTATTTATTGCAATACATTAGAGAGGAATGAATGGACTTCATAAATATGGTTACTATGTATTGTTATAGAAAAATAAATCCCATTTCTTTTCTTTTCAATGTGCAAAATGAATTAACAAAGTTTATTTCGTAATTACTTTTGTTAAGAGAGGAATGAATGGACTTCATAAATATGGTTATTATGTATTGTTATAGAAAAATAAATCCCATTTCTTTTCTTTTCAATGTGCAAAATGAATTAACAAAGTTTATTTCGTAATTACTTTTGTGTAAATTTAGAGTTTCCTTTTCTTATTTAAAAAATAATATTATTTACTCAATTTGAATTTATGTTTATATTACCCCAAAAAAACACTTCGTGTTAAAAAATTAACGTCAAGAGTTACCCTCCACAAAAAAGTACTGATATAAAAAAAAGACGTCAATGTGGGACCTCCCTTCTACATTAGCTCTTCTAAAGAAAATAATAATTTTCCATCACTCCTACATCAATTTACCTTGCTGTTGAACCATTGATCCCGGATTACGAAACCTAAATCTTGACCGCAGTGCACTGATGAAAATTACAAAAAAATTAACATTGTTATCTTCATTAGTGTACTGCGGTCAAGATCTAGGTTTCGTAATCCGGGATCAATGGTTCAACAGCAAGGTAAATTGACACATTGGCATGCTACGACACAGACCACAAGCGTCCAATGTAGCAGTTGTTTCATCGCTACGAAATAAAAACGACGGTGAAACACTCATCTTTAAAAACTATGTAGGAGTGATGGAAAATTATTATTTTCTTTAGAAGAGCTAATGTAGAAAGGAGGTCCCACATTGACGTCTTTTTTTTATATCAGTACTTTTTTGTGGAGGGCAACTCTTGACGTTAATTTTTTAACACGAAGTGTTTTTTGGGGGGGATATCACTATTTTTTGCTGTAAGTACTTACCCATCTAAGTTCATAAACATTTAGAAAAATAAATGAACCTAATTTTTAAATAGGTACCCACGTAGTTGCTTCAGAAGTAAGC